>NC_084631.1:44432486-44599986 GCF_033978795.1 Nerophis ophidion
GTAATTGTAATTTGTTTTGCTTTGGGGGTAATTATGTTTGTGTAACTAAGTTGTTCTGCTATTTGTTAAGTAGGTTTGTGTAATTGAATGTTGCTTTGTCTTTTGTTAATTAGTTTTGTGTGATTGTAAGTTTTGTCTTTTGTTGATTCAGTTTATGTAATTGGAGGTTTTGTCTTTTGGTCAGTATGTTTGTGTAATTGTAAGTTGTTTTCTTACTTGTTATTTAGGTGTGTGTAATTGTAAGTTGTTTTGTTGATTCGATTTGTGTAGTTGTAAAATGTTTAGTTTTTTGGGTAATTACGTTTGTGTAATTGTAATTTGTTTTGCTTTGGGGGTAATTATGTTTGTGTAACTAAGTTGTTCTGCTATTTATTAAGTAGGTTTGTGTAATTGAATGTTGCTTTGTCTTTTGTTAATTAGTTTAGTGTAATTGTAAGTTGTTTTATTGATTCGATTTGTGTAGTTGTAAAATGTTTAGTTTTTTGGGTAATTACGTTTGTGTAATTGTAATATGTTTTGTTTTGGGGGTAATTATGTTTGTGTAACTAAGTTGTTCTGCTATTTGTTAAGTAGGTTTGTGTAATTGAATGTTGCTTTGTCTTTTGTTAATTAGTTTTGTGTGATTGTAAGTTGTTTTGTCTTTTGTTGATTCAGTTTATGTAATTGGAGGTTTTTTTCTTTTGGTCATTATGTTTGTGTAATTGTAAGCTGTTTTCTTACTTGCTATTTAGGTGTGTGTAATTGTAAGTTGTTTTATTGATTCGATTTGTGTAGTTGTAAAATGTTTAGTTTTTGGGGTAATTATGTTTGTGTGATTGTAATTTGTTTTGCTTTCTGTTTCTTAGTCAATTACAGTTTGTGTAATTGGAAGTTTAGTCTTTTTTTAATTAGGTTTGTGTAATTGAAAGTTGTTGTGTCTTTTGTTAATTACGTTTGTGTAATTGTAAGTTATTTTGTTTTTTGTTGATTTTTTTTTGTACTGGTAATTTGTGTTATCTTTTATTGATTCGGTTTGTGTTGTTGTAATATGTTTTGTTTTGGGGGTAATTATGTTTGTGTAACTGTAAGTTGTTCTGCTATTTGTTAAGTAGGTTTGTGTAATTGAATGTTGCTTTGTCTTTTGTTAATTATTTTTGTGTGATTGTAAGTTGTTTGGTCTTTTGTTGATTCAGTTTTTATGTAATTGTAAGTTTTGTCTTTTGGTCATTATGTTTGTGTAATTGTAAGTTGTTTTCTTACTTGTTATTTAGGTGTGTGTAATTGTAAGTTGTTTTGTTGATTCGGTTTGTGTAGTTGTAAAATGTTTAGTTTTTGGGGTAATTACATTTGTGTAATTGTAATTTGTTTTGCTTTGGGGGTAATTATGTTTGTGTAACTAAGTTGTTCTGCTATTTGTTAAGTAAGTTTGTGTAATTGAATGTTGCTTTGTCTTTTGTTAATTAGTTTTGTGTGATTGTAAGTTGTTTTGTCTTTTTTTGATTCAGTTTATGTAATTGGAGGTTTTGTCTTTTGGTCATTATGTTTGTGTAATTGTAAGTTGTTTTCTTACTTGTTATTTAGGTGTGTGTAATTGTAAGTTGTTTTATTGATTCGATTTGTATAGTTGTAAAATGTTTAGTTTTTTGGGTGATTATGTTTGTGTGATTGTAATTTGTTTTGCTTTCTGTTTCTTAGTCAATTACAGTTTGTGTAATTGGAAGTTTTGTCTTTTTTTAATTAGGTTTGTGTAATTGAAAGTTGTTGTGTCTTTTGTTAATTACGTTTGTGTAATTGTAAGTTATTTTGTTTTTTGTTGATTTTTTTTTGTACTGGTAATTTGTGTTATCTTTTATTGATTCGGTTTGTGTTGTTGTAATATGTTTTGTTTTGGGGGTAATTATGTTTGTGTAACTGTAAGTTGTTCTGCTATTTGTTAAGTAGGTTTGTGTAATTGAATGTTGCTTTGTCTTTTGTTAATTAGTTTTGTGTGATTGTAAGTTGTTTTGTCTTTTGATTCAGTTTTTGTAATTGGAGGTTTTGTCTTTTGGTTATTATGTTTGTGTAGTTGTAAGTTGTTTTCTTACTTGTTATTTAGGTGTGTGTAATTGTAAGTTGTTTTGTTGATTCGGTTTGTGTAGTTGTAAAATGTTTAGTTTTTTGGGTGATTACGTTTGTGTAATTGTAATTTGTTTTGCTTTGGGGGTAATTATGTTTGTGTAACTAAGTTGTTCTGCTATTTGTTAAGTAGGTTTGTGTAATTGAATGTTCCTTTGTCTTTTGTTAATTAGTTTTGTGTGATTGTAAGTTTTGTCTTTTGTTGATTCAGTTTATGTAATTGGAGGTTTTGTCTTTTGGTCATTATGTTTGTGTAATTGTAAGTTGTTTTCTTACTTGTTATTTAGGTGTGTGTAATTGTAAGTTGTTTTGTTGATTCGATTTGTGTAGTGGTAAAATGTTTAGTTTTTGGGGTAATTACGTTTGTGTGATTGTAATTTGTTTTGCTTTCTGTTTCTTAGTCAATTACAGTTTGTGTAATTAGAAGTTTTGTCTTTTTTTAATTAGGTTTGTGTAATTGAAAGTTGTTGTGTCTTTTGTTAATTACGTTTGTGTAATTGTAAGTTATTTTGTTTTTTGTTGATTTTTTTTTGTACTGGTAATTTGTGTTATCTTTTATTGATTCGGTTTGTGTTGTTGTAATGTTTTGTTTTGGGGGTAATTATGTTTGTGTAACTGTAAGTTGTTCTGCTATTTGTTAAGTAGGTTTGTGTAATTGAATGTTGCTTTGTCTTTTGTTAATTAGTTTTGTGTGATTGTAAGTTGTTTTGTCTTTTGTTGATTCAGTTTATGTAATTGGAGGTTTTGTCTTTTGGTCATTATGTTTGTGTAATTGTAAGTTGTTTTCTTACTTGTTATTTAGGTGTGTGTAATTGTAAGTTGTTTTAGTGATTCGGTTTGTGTAGTTGTAAAATGTTTAGTTTTTTGGGTAATTACATTTGTGTAATTGTAATTTGTTTTGCTTTGGGGGTAATTATGTTTGTGTAACTAAGTTGTTCTGCTATTTGTTAAGTAGGTTTGTGTAATTGAATGTTGCTTTGTCTTTTGTTAATTAGTTTTGTGTGATTGTAAGTTGTTTTGTCTTTTTTTGATTCAGTTTATGTAATTGGAGGTTTTGTCTTTTGGTCATTATGTTTGTGTAATTGTAAGTTGTTTTCTTACTTGTTATTTAGGTGTGTGTAATTGTTAGTTGTTTTATTGATTCGATTTGTGTAGTTGTAAAATGTTTAGTTTTTTGGGTAATCACGTTTGTGTAATTGTAATATGTTTTGTTTTGGGGGTAATTATGTTTGTGTAACTGTAAGTTGTTCTGCTATTTGTTAAGTAAGTTTGTGTAATTGAATGTTGCTTTGTCTTTTGTTAATTAGTTTTGTGTGATTGTAAGTTGTTTTGTCTTTTGTTGATTCAGTTTATGTAATTGGAGGTTTTGTCTTTTGGTCATTATGTTTGTGTAATTGTAAGTTGTTTTCTTACTTGTTATTTAGGTGTGTGTAATTGTAAGTTGTTATGTTGATTCGATTTGTGTAGTTGTAAAATGTTTAGTTTTTTGGGTGATTATGTTTGTGTGATTGTAATTTGTTTTGCTTTCTGTTTCTTAGTCAATTAGTTTGTGTAATTAGAAGTTTTGTCTTTTTTTTAATTAGGTTTGTGTAATTGAAAGTTGTTGTGTCTTTTGTTAATTACGTTTGTGTAATTGTAAGTTATTTTGTCTTTTGTTTATTTTTTTTGTACTGGTAATTTGTGTTATCTTTTATTGATTCGGTTTGTGTTGTTGTAATATGTTTTGTTTTGGGGGTAATTATGTTTGTGTAACTAAGTTGTTCTGCTATTTGTTAAGTAGGTTTGTGTAATTGAATGTTGCTTTGTCTTTTGTTAATTAGTTTTGTGTGATTGTAAGTTTTGTCTTTTGTTGATTCAGTTTATGTAATTGGAGGTTTTGTCTTTTGGTCAGTATTTTTGTGTAATTGTAAGTTGTTTTCTTACTTGTTATTTAGGTGTGTGTAATTGTAAGTTGTTTTGTTGATTCGATTTGTGTAGTTGTAAAATGTTTAGTTTTTGGGGTAATTACGTTTGTGTGATTGTAATTTGTTTTGCTTTCTGTTTCTTTGTCAATTACAGTTTGTGTAATTGGAAGTTTTGTCTTTTTTTAATTAGGTTTGTGTAATTGAAAGTTGTTGTGTCTTTTTTCAATTACGTTTGTGTAATTGTAAGTTATTTTGTTTTTTGTTGATTTTTTTTTGTACTGGTAATTTGTGTTATCTTTTATTGATTCGGTTTGTGTTGTTGTAATGTTTTGTTTTGGGGGTAATTATGTTTGTGTAACTGTAAGTTGTTCTGCTATTTGTTAAGTAGGTTTGTGTAATTGAATGTTGCTTTGTCTTTTGTTAATTAGTTTTGTGTGATTGTAAGTTGTTTGGTCTTTTGTTGATTCAGTTTTTATGTAATTGTAAGTTTTGTCTTTTGGTCATTATGTTTGTGTAATTATAAGTTGTTTTCTTACTTGTTATTTAGGTGTGTGTAATTGTAAGTTGTTTTGTTGATTCGGTTTGTGTAGTTGTAAAATGTTTAGTTTTTGGGGTAATTTGGTTTGTTTTGCTTTCTGTTTCTTAGTCAATTACAGTTTGTGTAATTAGAAGTTTTGTCTTTTTTAAATTAGGTTTGTGTAATTGTAAGTTATTTTGTTTTTTGTACTGGTAATTTGTGTTATCCTTTATTGATTCGGTTTGTGCAGTTGTAATATGTTATGTTTTTTGGGTTAATTAATTTTGTGTAACTGTAAGTTTGTGTAATTTGAAGATTTGTCTTTTTTTTAATTCTGCTTGTGTAATTGTAAGTGGTTTTGTCTTTTGGCAATTTGGTGCGTGCAAAATAAGTCTGTGTGCTTTTAGCACGTGAGGATCCTGCCACTGTTGTGAAGTCATAAATGTTTCCCTTTAAAGAACCATCTATAGTCTCTGGTGTAAAAAACCCTTCCACTATGTGGGTCTTTGTGACTTTGTAATGTAATGTGTGTGTGGAGGCGGGGCTTCAAAAAGAGACCCTGCTTCAGACCCCATTCAAGCCTCTTCCGTGTTTTAAGTTGTCTTTTCCTGTAAACCACACGGTTTCCTTGAAGCACAATCTCATATTTCAAAGTCCACTTGGTCTTCCCAAACCTGAAGTACGTCCCCAGCTGGAACACGTGCAGGATCTTGAGTTGCGAGCGACTGATCCGACTCTCCACCAGAGTGGCCCTCTCCAGGGGCTCGTTGGTGTACCACAGCCAGCTGAAGATCTGAACCAGCACGGACGAGCCCAGGAGCAAAAAAAGCAGCACTCCCAGGCACACGTAATCCTCTTCCTGGTAGAAAGTCACGGCAGTTCCCAAGTCCAAGCAAATGTCCGACAACAGGAAGACCAGACCCAAATAAGTCAGGATACAATCCACCCTGGAGTGTTGGAACTGGGACATGGTCGCTCTGGACTGCTACATGCTTGTAAAACCTCTCCACAAACAACTTTGGACACTTTTCAAACTGCATCTAGTAGAACTCCTCCTACAGGAACTTGCCTACTTCTTAAAGGCACACCACTAACTGCAATCCTAAATGTCAACCAAAGGAAGGATTTGTAAAGAAAATGGGGCCAACCAAAACATATTGGAACTGCAGCTGTCTTGTCAGAGCGGCATGACCCCGGCACGCAGAGACGTGTGCACACTAAGAAAAAGTCAATAATTTGCAGAGACCGTGGCAGGAAACTCACCGGTGCATGTAAAGATGCGAGGAAAACAAGGCGCTCGGCAGGAAGTACCACCAAAGTAAGAGCACGCGGACAGGAAATGATACAGAGCGCGGGTTAGTTCAGCAAAGGGTTAGTTTGTTCAAAGGGTTGATATGTCCTTGTGTGGTGTTCGGGTCTGTGGGACCCATTTTCATTTTTTTATTAAAAGAAAAATGATTCTTCTTTTGTGATACTGCACATGCGGTTCCCACACAAGGTTGCAATATTGTTTGTCAACACTGTCTGCTCTCATTTTGTCGCACATTTGACCCTCTGATGACCCGAACACCACACGAGGGTCAAAATCATGTTCATAATCATGTTCAAAATTATGATCATAATCAAGTTCAAAATGATGTCCATATTAATGGACATAATCATGTTCAAAATTATGTTCATAATCATGTTCAAAATTATGTTCATAAAATTCATGATTACGTTCATAATCACGTCAATGATGACCTTCATAAATACGTTCATGATCATGTTCATGATTGCATCCATGATGATGTTTATAATCATGTTCACAAACACGTTCATAATCAAGTTCATGATCATGTTCAAGGCAATGATTATGTTCATAATCACGTTCATAATCATGTTTATAATTATGTTCAAAACCATGTTCAAAATGATCATACCCATGGACATAATCATGTTCAAAATTATGTTTATAATCATGTTCATAACTATGTTCATAATCATTTTCAAAATTATGTTCATAAAGTTCATAATCATGTTCATTATAAAGTTCATGATCACGTCAATGATGGCGTTCATAAAAATGTTCATGATCACGTCCATGATGATGTTCATAATCATGTTCACAAACATATTCACAATCACATTCATAATCCAGTTCATGATCACATTCAAAATCATGTTCATAATCGTGCAAAATTATGTTCAAAATCGTGTTCATAATCAAGTTCAAAGTTATGTTCATACTCATGGACATAATCATGTTACAAAATTATGTTCATAATCATGTTAAAAATGATGTTCAAAATATGTTCATCATCATGTTCAAAATTATGTTTATAATCACGTTCATCAATCAATCAATGTTTATTTATATAGCCCTAAATCACAAATGTCTCAAAGGACTGCACAAATCATTACGACTACAACATCCTCGGAAGAACCCACAAAAGGGCAAGGAAAACTCACACCCAGTGGGCAGGGAGAATTCACATCCAGTGGGACGCCAGTGACAATGCTGACTATGAGAAACCTTGGAGAGGACCTCAGATGTGGGCAACCCCCCCCCCTCTAGGGGACCGAAAGCAATGGATGCCGAGCGGGTCTAACATGATACTGTGAAAGTTCAATCCATAGTGGATCCAACACAGTCGCGAAAGTCCAGTCCAAAGCGGATCCAAGACAGCAGCGAGAGTCCCGTCCACAGGAAACTATCCCAAGCGGAGTCGGATCAGCAGCGTAGAGATGTCCCCAACCAGTCCATCCTGGGTCCCGACTCTGGACAGCCAGTACTTCATCCATGGCCATCGGACCGGACCCCTTAAGCAAGGGAGGGGGGGACAGAGGAGAAAAAGAAAAGAAGCGGCAGATCAACTGGTCTAAAAAGGAGGTCTATTTAAAGGCTAGAGTATACAGATGAGTTTTAAGGTGAGACTTAAATCATTAAGTTCATTAATCACGTCAATGATGATGTTCATAAAATCGTTCAGTATCACAATCACGATCATGTTCATGATGATGTTCGTAATCATGTTCACAAACACGTTCATAATCAAGTTCCTAATCATGTCTTTAATCATGTTCAAAATTATGTTTAAAATCATGTTCATAATCAAGTTCAAAATGATGTTCATTCACCTATCTCACCGACGAACATTATCAAATCATTTATTCAGAAAGTATAAATAATGACAAGTTCTTGATTATGTTCATAATCACATTCATAATTATGTTCATAATCACGTCAATGATGACGTTCATAAAACGTTCATTATCTCGATCATCATGTTCATGATCACGTGCATGATGGTGTTCATAATCATGTTCACAAACACATTCATAAACATGTTTATGATCATGTTCAAGTCCATGATTATGTTCATAATTATGTTCAAATTTATGTTCATAATGGTGTTCATAATCAAGTTCAAAACAATGTTAACTCACCTATTTCACAGATGAACATTATCAAATCATTTATTCAGAAAGTATAAATAATGACAAGTTCATGATTATGTTCATAATCACATTCATAATTATGTTCATAATCACGTCAATGATGACGTTCATAAAACGTTCATTATCTCGATCATCATGTTCATGATCACGTGCATGATGGTGTTCATAATCATGTTCACAAACACATTCATAATCACGTTTATGATCATGTTCAAGTCCATGTTTATGTTCATAATTATGTTCAAAATCATGTTCATAATCGTGTTCATAATCAAGTTCAAAATGATGTTCATTCACCTATCTCACCGACGAACATTATCAAATCATTTATTCAGAAAGTATAAATAATGACAAGTTCATGATTATGTTCATAATCACATTCATAATTATGTTCATAATCACGTCAATGATGACGTTCATAAAACGTTCATTATCTCGATCATCATCATGTTCACAATCACGTCCATGATGGTGTTCATAATCATGTTCACAAACACATTCATAATCACGTTTATGATCATGTTCAAGTCCATGATTATGTTCATAATCAAGTTCAAATTTATGTTCATAATCGTGTTCATAATCAAGTTCAAAACAATGTTAACTCACCTATTTCACCGATGAACATTATCAAATCATTTATTCAGAAAGTATAAATAATGACAAGTTCATGATTATGTTCATAATCACGTCAAGCATGACGTTCATAAAAACGTTCATTATCTCGATCATCATCATGTTCACAATCACGTCCATGATGGTGTTCATAATCATGTTCACAAACACATTCATAATCACGTTTATGATCATGTTCAAGGTAATGATTATGTTCATAATTATGTTCAAAATCAAGTTCAAAACAATGTTAACTCACCTATTTCACCGATGAACATTATCAAATCATTTATTCAGAAAGTATAAATAATGACAAGTTCATGATGATGTTCATAATCACGTCAATGATGACGTTCATAAAACGTTCATTATCTCGATCATCATGTTCATGATCACGTGCATGATGGTGTTCATAATCATGTTCACAAACACATTCATAATCACGTTTATGATCATGTTCAAGTCCATGATTATGTTCAAAATCAAGTTCAAATTTATGTTCATAATCGTGTTCATAATCAAGTTCAAAACAATGTTAACTCACCTATTTCACCGATGAACATTATCAAATCATTTATTCAGAAAGTATAAATAATGACAAGTTCATGACTATGTTCATAATCACATTCATAATTATGTTCATAATCACGTCAATGACGTTCATAAAACGTTCATTATCTCCATCATGTTCATGATCACGTCCATGATGGTGTTCATAATCATGTTCACAAACACATTCATAATCACGTTTATGATCATGTTCAAGTCCATGATTATGTTCAAAATTATGTTCAAAATCATGTTCATAATCGTGTTCATAATCAAGTTCAAAATTATGTTCATTCACCTATCTCACCGACGAACATTATCAAATCATTTATTCAGAAAGTATAAATAATGACAAGTTCATGATTATGTTCATAATCACATTCATAATTATGTTCATAATCACGTCAATGATGACGTTCATAAAAACGTTCATTATCTCGATCATCATCATGTTCACAATCACGTCCATGATGGTGTTCATAATCATGTTCACAAACACATTCATAATCACGTTTATGATCATGTTCAAGTCCATGATTATGTTCATAATCAAGTTCAAATTTATGTTCATAATCGTGTTCGTAATCAAGTTCAAAACAATGTTAACTCACCTATTTCACCGATGAACATTATCAAATCATTTATTCAGAAAGTATAAATAATGACAAGTTCATGATTATGTTCATAATCACGTCAAGCATGACGTTCATAAAAACGTTCATTATCTCGATCATCATGTTCACAATCACGTCCATGATGGTGTTCATAATCATGTTCACAAACACATTCATAATCACGTTTATGATCATGTTCAAGGTAATGATTATGTTCATAATTATGTTCAAAATCATGTTCATAATCGTGTTCATAATCAAGTTCAAAACAATGTTAACTCACCTATTTCACCGATGAACATTATCAAATCATTTATTCAGAAAGTATAAATAATGACAAGTTCATGATGATGTTCATAATCACGTCAATGATGACGTTCATAAAACGTTCATTATCTCGATCATCATGTTCATGATCACGTGCATGATGGTGTTCATAATCATGTTCACAAACACATTCATAATCACGTTTATGATCATGTTCAAGTCCATGATTATGTTCAAAATCAAGTTCAAATTTATGTTCATAATCGTGTTCATAATCAAGTTCAAAACAATGTTAACTCACCTATTTCACCGATGAACATTATCAAATCATTTATTCAGAAAGTATAAATAATGACAAGTTCATGACTATGTTCATAATCACATTCATAATTATGTTCATAATCACGTCAATGACGTTCATAAAACGTTCATTATCTCCATCATGTTCATGATCACGTCCATGATGGTGTTCATAATCATGTTCACAAACACATTCATAATCACGTTTATGATCATGTTCAAGTCCATGATTATGTTCAAAATCATGTTCAAATTTATGTTCATAATCGTGTTCATAATCAAGTTCAAAATGATGTTCATTCACCTATCTCACCGACGAACATTATCAAATCATTTATTCAGAAAGTATAAATAATGACAAGTTCATGATTATGTTCATAATCACATTCATAATTATGTTCATAATCACGTCAATGATGACGTTCATAAAAACGTTCATTATCTCCATCATCATGTTCACAATCACGTCCATGATGGTGTTCATAATCATGTTCACAAACACATTCATAATCACGTTTATGATCATGTTCAAGTCCATGATTATGTTCATAATCAAGTTCAAATTTATGTTCATAATCGTGTTCATAATCAAGTTCAAAACAATGTTAACTCACCTATTTCACCGATGAACATTATCAAATCATTTATTCAGAAAGTATAAATAATGACAAGTTCATGATTATGTTCATAATCACATTCATAATTATGTTCATAATCACGTCAATGATGACGTTCATAAAAACGTTCATTATCTCGATCATTATCATGTTCACAAACACATTCATGATCATGTTCAAGTCCATGATTATGTTCATAAATATGTTCAAAATCTAGTTCAAAATACTCTTGTTCACAATCAAGTTCAAAAGGATGTTCATTCACCTATTTCACTGACGAAAATCATCAAATCATTTATTCAGAAAATATAAATAAGGGAAATGATTTATGACAAATATGTTTAATGAACTGGTTCATTGTGACAGGAATGAAACAACACACTTTATACGCCGACATGTACAAGCAGGATTATCGCAACAATAATAAATGCATAATGTTTGCATCCATTCATGTTTTTCCATTCATGTGAGCATGAAAAATGCTTAGTTTGTGACAAATAAAAGTAGCTTATGAGAACACATCTTTCTTCTTCACTTCAATACACGAACAGTACAGGACACACCTTCTCCTCACACACTGCCTTGTCTTTGTTCTCATGACTATTTATTTATTGTAGATAGTCACGTCTAAACTATCAATGAACACATGTGGAGTTATGTACCTCTTTTCTTTCTATATTCTATGTCCGTAAACAACAATTTGTTTCATTTTATTATTTCATGGCAGGTAAACAACAACCTGTTTCTTTTCTTTCAATGTTTTAGTTTTTTTATGTCAGGTAAACAACTTGTTTCATTTTATTAAGTATTTTATCATTTTATATCAGGTAAATAAACAAAAACCTGTTTTGTTTTTCTTTCAAAATGTTATTGTTTTGTGTGAGTAAAACAACAAGAGTCTATTTAACGAGGATGTCGTCGTGGCTTGTGCAGCCCTTTGAGACATTTGTGATTTAGGGCTATATAAATAAACTTTGATTATTTCTATTCGTTTAAGTATTTTATTATTTTATGTCAGGCAAACAACAACTTGTTTCTTTTTATTTTTTGTCAGGTAAACAATTTGTTTCATTTTATTATTTTATGTCAGGTAAACAACAATTTGTTTCATTTTATTATTTTATGTCAGATAAACAAAAATTTGTTTTTATTATTTTATGTCAGGTAAACAACAATTTGTTTTATTTTACTATTTTATCTCAGGTAAACAACAATTTGTTTCATTTTATTATTTTATGTCGGGTAAACAACAATTTGTTTCATTTTATTATTTTATGTCAGGTAAACAACAATTTGTTTCATTTTATTATTTTATGTCAGGTAAACAACAATTTGTTTCATTTTATTATTTTATGTCGGGTAAACAACAATTTGTTTCATTTTATTATTTTATGTCAGGTAAACAACAATTTGTTTCATTTTATTATTTTATGTCGGGTAAACAATTTGTTTCATTTAATTATTTTATGTCAGGTAAACAACTTGTTTCTTTTTACTATTTTATGTATGATAAACAACTAGTTTTTATTATTTTATGTCAGGTAAACAACAATTTGTTTCGTTTTATTATTTTATGTCAGGTAAACAATTTGTTTAATTTTATTATTTTATGTCAGGTAAACAATTTGTTTCATTTTATTTTATGTCAGGTAAACAACAATTTGTTTCATTTTATTATTTTATGTCAGGTAAACAACTTGTTTCTTTTTACTATTTTATGTCAGATAAACAATTTGTTTTTATTATTTTATGTCAGGTAAACAACAATTTGTTTAATTTTATGTCAGGTAAACAACAACTTGTTTCATTTTATTATTTTATGTCAGGTAAACAACTTGTTTCTTTTTACTATTTAATGTATGATAAACAACAATTAGTTTTTATTATTTTATGTCAGGTAAACAACAATTTGTTTAATTTTATTATTTTATGTCAGGTAAACAACAATTTGTTTTATTTTATTATTTTATGTCAGGTAAACAACATTTTGTTTCATTTTATTTTATGTCAGGTAAACAACAATTTGTTTCATTTTATTATTTTATGTCAGGTAAACAACAATTTGTTTTATTTTATTATTTTATGTCAGGTAAACAACAATTTGTTTCATTTTATTATTTTATGTCGGGTAAACAACAATTTGTTTCATTTTATTATTTTATGTCAGGTAAACAACAATTTGTTTCATTTAATTATTTTATGTCAGGTAAACAACAATTTGTTTCATTTAATTATTTTATGTCAGGTAAACAACAATTTGTTTCATTTTATTATTTTATGTCAGGTAAACAATTTGTTTCATTTAATTATTTTATGTCAGGTAAACAACTTGTTTCTTTTTACTATTTTATGTCACATATACAACAATTTGTTTTTATTATTTTATGTCAGGTAAACAACTTGTTTCTTTTTACTATTTTATGTATGATAAACAACAACTAGTTTTTATTATTTTATGTCAGGTAAACAACAATTTGTTTCATTTTATTATTTTATGTCAGGTAAACAACAATTTGTTTTATTTTATTATTTTATGTCAGGTAAACAACAATTTGTTTCATTTTATTTTATGTCAGGTAAACAACAACTTGTTTCTTTTTACTATTTTATGTCAGATAAACAACAATTTGTTTTTATTATTTTATGTCAGGTAAACAACAATTTGTTTTTATTATTTTATGTCAGGTAAACAACAATTTGTTTAATTTTATTATTTTATGTCAGGTAAACAACAACTTGTTTCATTTTATTATTTTATGTCAGGTAAACAACTTGTTTCTTTTTACTATTTAATGTATGATAAACAATTTGTTTTTATTATTTTATGTCAGGTAAACAACTTGTTTCATTTTATTACTTAACTTATAATTTTATATCAGGTAAATAAACAATAACCTGTTTATTTTCTTTCAAAATGTTATTGTTTTGTGTGAGTAAAACAACTAGATCTTATTTAACGAGGACGTCGTTGTGGCTTGTGCAGCCCTTTGAGACACGTGATTTAGGGTCATATAAGTAAACTTTGATTGATTGATTTATTGATGTACTTAACAAAAGAAGGTGAAATAAGTGAAAACATTTTAGTTCCTTCAAAATAGCCACCCTTAGCTCTGATTAATGCTTTGCACACTCTTGGCATTCTCTCCATGGGCTTTAAGCACACCTGTGAAGTGAAAACCATTACAGGTGACTACCTCTTCAAGCTCATGGAGAGAATGCCAAGAGTGCGCGAAAAAGTAATCAAAGCAGTTGGTGGCTATTTTGAAGAAACTGGAATATAAAACATGTTTTCAGTTATTTCACCTTTTTGTTGTTAAGTACATAACACCACTTGTGTTCATTCATAGTTTTGATCTGACTATCTACAATGTAAATAGTCATGAAAATTATTTAAAAAAAGGCATTGAATGAGGAGGTGTGTCCAAACGTTTGGCTTGTACTGTACGTCGCTCTGTAAACCCAGAGATGACACCATATGGTAAATGAATTATCCCAAAATGTGCACTACTGTATGGCTTTGTAAACGTTGATCTACTTTAGGGGTCTCAAACTCAGTTGACTTCAGAACCTCATTTTAACCGCGTGACTCCACGTGTTCACTACTCAGAAAAATGTCAAATTAAACGTAAAAATGATTTCCGCTTGCTTACAGCTAGTTGCTCTTTGTTTGTTTTTTCCGCACTGTTACTCTATTCCAGGGGTCCCCAAACTACGGCCCCCAGCGTCCAAAATCCGGCCCGCGGGTAGGCCTGAATAAGAAAATAAAAAAAGTTTCATTTATTATTATTTTTTTATTTTAATCTGTCCTTTCTAGCCCATCCATCAATCCATTTTCTACCGCTCGTTACTCTCAGGGTCTCGTAGCCGCACAGGCAAAACATATTGTCTAAAAATGCATTTTCCCCATCGACAACATGTCATCACGTGCACGCTCTTTCAGTCAATTAGTGCACGAGGGGGAAAAATGGCAAAATCGTTGGGGCAACGTAATATAGACTCCGAGTGCAGAGTTATTACACATCAGTGGACATGTGACCTGTTTTTGTTTATATATATATACATATATATATAAATTTTATTTTTTTAAATTCTAAAATACAAAGAAAGTATACATTTAGTAAGAAAATGTACAGTGTTTCATTGCTACATATTATTTCCAGGCTTCCGAGTGTGACACCTGTGATCAACATGCATCATCGGCATGTAACGATAGTGTTAAAAACTAATGTTTCCTTTTTACCGTCGATACCGCGCATCCCTAGCCTGAGTTTGAGACCCCTGTTCTACTTCTGAAGACCCTGTAAGAGTGGATATACTGTAAATAGATTGCACAGGTGTACTAATGTTATAACACCAACAGAAATAACGGTTGCCTAACAGAACAGTTACCTGGTATCTCTACGGACTGAGTAATGTAACACCGACGGGAATAACGGTGGACTAAAAGAACAGTTACCTGGTATCTCTACGGACTGAGTAATGTAACACCGACGGGAATAACGGTGGACTAAAAGAACAGTTACCTGGTATCTCTACGGACTGAGTAATGTAACACCAACAGGAATAAAGGTTGGTGAAAAGAACAGTTACCTGGTGTCTCTACGGACTGAGTGATGTAACACCAACAGGAATAACAGTTGCCTAACAGAACAGTTACCTGGTGTCTCTACGGACTGAGTGATGTAACACCAACAGGTAAATTGGTGGACAAACAGAACAGTTACCTAGTGTCTCTACGGACCGGGAAATGTTGCAATACCAACAGGAATATCCATCCATTTTCTACCGCTTGTCCCTTTTGGGGTTCCGCCCGAATGCAGCTGAGGTAGGCTACAGCACCTCCAACAGGAATAATGGTTGCTTAAAAGATCATTTCTCTGGTGTCTCTACGGACTGAGTAGTGTAACACCAACAGAAATAACGGTTGCCTAACAGAACAGTTACCTGGTGTCTCTAAGGACTGAGTAATGTTGTAACACCAACAGGAATAACGGTTGCCTAACAGAACAGTTACCTGGTGTCTCTACGGACTGAGTAATGTAACACCAACAATAATACTGGTGGACTAAAAGAACAGTTACCTGGTGTCTCTACGGACTGAGTAATGTAACACCAACAGGAATAAAGGTTGGTGAAAAGAACAGTTACCTGGTGTCTCTACGGACTGAGTAATGTAACACCAACAGGAATACTGGTGGACTAAAAGAACAGTTACCTGGTGTCTTTACGGACTGAGTAATGTAACACCAACAGGAGTTACTGTTGCCTAAAAGAAGAGTTATTTGGTGTCTCTTCGGACTGAGTAATGTTGTAACACCAACAAAAATATACATCCATTTTCTACCGCTTGTCCCTTTTAGGTTTCCGCCCGAATGCAGCCGAGGTAGGTTCCAGCACCCCCGACAGGAATAATGGTAAAATAACAGTTATCATGGTGTCTCTACGGACTGAGTAATGTAACATTAATGGTGGCCTAAAAGAACAGTAATCTGGTGTCACTGCAGACTGAGTAATGTTGTAACACCAACAGGAATAACGGTGGACTAAAAGAACAGTAATCTGGTGTTTCTAAGGACTGAGTAATGTAACACCAACAGGAATAACAGTGGACTAAAAGAACAATTATCTGGTGTTTCTACGGACTGAGTAATGTAACACCGACGGGAATAACGGTGGACAAAAAGAACAGTAATCTGGTGTTTCTACGGACTGAGTAATGTAACACCAACAGGAATAACGGTGGACTAAAAGAACAGTTATCTGGTGTCTCTACGGACTGAGTAAAAGAGTGCAGCGTTGTGTTGCATCCTCTTGTTGAGCAGCTGGGAGGACAAGGTGCCGTCCTGGATGGGAAAGTCTCGAAAGGACACTTGTGCGTCGGGCAAGTCGTCGGGCAAGTCGTCGGGCAGCCTGCCGGGGGGCCTCCAGAGGGTGGGGTGGAAGCAGCAGTAGTAGACGCACTTAAAGAGCAGTCCTAGCCAGTAGGTGAGCGGTAGCGCGAGAATCAGCGGCAGGGCGTAGGGCTGGGACGTCACATGGTCCCTGTAGCACCACCAGGTGGCCAGCAGGATCCCGCCGTCCGCCGCCATGAAGCCGTGGTAGATGACGCTCCTCCCGCGGGTCCGACCCTCGGCCACGTTGAACCAGCTGAAGTACCAGACCAGCCCCACCGTGGCCCGGTACAGCCACTCGCCGCCGGCGCTGTCCATGAAGTCCGTCCTCTGCCGCCAGGCCCAGAGGACGAAGCCGGACCAGACGAGCAGGAAGTGGGCGGCGGCGCAGCCGGCCGGCAGGACGGAGGCGAAGAGGGCGAGGGCGGCCACGCGGGGGGAAATGAGGAGCAGGTTCCACAGGAAGTAGACCAGGGAGGAGCCCCAGCCCTGCTGGGCCTTGTCCGGCAGGAAGGAGCGCAGGGAGCGGTGGTAGTCCACCACCATCCAGGCCATGGACGTGGTCGACGCCGCGATGCTCACGACTGCAATAACACAAGGTGTTGCATCATCAGTGTGGCAAGCACGAGGAAGGTTACTACTTCCTGTTGGCGGACTAAGTCCACTTCCACAATTACTGGTCCTACAGAAGCAATAACAACTAATATTTACACTTGGGACGTGACCATCAATCAGTATCGGCCATTTGTCAAGAAAAAGGGCCTTTTATCCCCTTTGGGTTGATACTACTTGTAGCGTATTTCCTTGAGTTGCCGCCGGGACGCCAATTAATTTAAAACCTCTTCTCACTCCGGCACTTACCAAAGGCATGCGGTAAATATAGGCCTGCACTAATTATTTTAAAACCTCTTCTTACTCCGGCGCTTACCAAAGGCATGCGGTAAATTTAGGCCTGCGCTTATAAATTTGAGTGTGATGTAAGGATACCTTCATGAAAAGCACATTTAATAAAAATAACGTTATTATGGTCTTACTTTTACTTATAAATGAAGTCCATGTGCAGCTCCTTCTGATCAAAAGCATTGATAACTTGTTTATAGAAGTCTTCCTTATCTTTCTTCAGTTTTAAAAGTCTAAGAGATCTTCCTTTATTACCTCCTGCTTCGACTGAAAGTCCAGTTTAGAAAACTGTTTTATTTTAGATATGTAATCCTCCATGATAAAAGTGCAAGCGAGAGGAAAAAATAAACGATCGCTGCTCATTCTTGCTGCTTGTTGTCACTTCTTCTGCAGCCGAGTAGTCGCAAGAAGGATCACTAGCACTCTCTACCACCAGAAGTCATTTAATGACTCATATTTGACACACGCAGCTATGGTATATTAATAAAACATAGCTGCTTACTGTTCTTTTTAGCAAATTTCAATAGCATGGACCTTAAATCCTACTGAATAGCTCTAAATCTTCCCTTTATGCAATTTCAAGTGATTGAAATCAGCCTCCATTTTGAAAATGATGACAGGTGAAGTGTCACTCGTGACGTGACGAGTTTGACCCTGTGGAAATTCTAGACATGCGCTAATAAAAATAATATTTTGCAAAACGAGTTTGACCCGGCGGCAATTCAAGGAAATACGGTATATTTCTTTTAGTTTAGACACACCTATTCATACATTACCAACCAATTCACCGACTATTACTACCAACAGTTTTTTTCTGTTGCTAGGTAGAAAAGTGAAAAGATGGCAACTCACACTGGACGGTCCTGGCCTTGTTGTTGCGCAGCACCACGTAGATCATCAGCGTCAGCTGCGGAGCGCTCTCGCAGAAGGTCTCGATCAGGCGCAGCATGCTGAGGTCGTGGGTCAGGTAGACGGCGTACTCCGAGCCTTCCTCTTTGCGCCACCACACCCTGAAACCTTGCCTGATGGCCGAGATGTGCCTGCCGTGTTGGAGAAGCATCGTTTTACCGGCAGGTGAGCATGTTCGGCAGCACACAATCACTGAGTACTTACAAGCAGACACAGTGTGTGGACAGAAAAGGGAGAACGGATGCATTTTGGCTTAAAAACTAACAATAAAGGGGAAGTTATAACACTGCTTTAAGACATGGGTGTCAAACTCTGGCCCGCCGTGTAATTGAATTTGGCCCTTGAGGCAATATCAATTTAGCATTAGAGCTGGCCCGCCGGCTGTATAACACCGCATTCACCGCTAATACTCATACTTGCCAACCCTCCTAATTTTCCCGGTAGACTCCCGAAGTTCAGTAGCCCTCCCGAAAATCTCCCGGGGCAACCATTCTCCCGAATTTCTAGCAATTTCCACCTGGACAACTATATTGGGGGCGCGCATTTAAGGCACTGCCTTTAGCGTTCTCTACAACCTGTCGTCACGTCCGCTTTCCCTCCATACTAACAGCGTGTCACATAATATTTGTGGCTTTTACACACACACACAAGTGAATGCAAGGCATACTTGGTCAACAGCCATACAGGTCACACTGAGGGTGGCCATATAAACAACTTTAACACTGTTACAAATATGCGCCACACTGTGAACCCACACCAAACATGTAACACCGCATTCACCGCTAATACTCATACTTGCCAACCCTCCTAATTTTCCCGGTAGACTCCCGAAGTTCAGTGCCCCTCCCGAAAATCTCCCGGGGCAACCATTCTCCCGGATTTCTAGCGATTTCCACCCGGACAACTATATTGGGGGCGTGCATTTAAGTGAAGTGAAGTGAAGTGAGTTATATTTATATAGCGCTTTTCTCTAGTGACTCAAAGCGCTTTACATAGTGAAACCCAATATCTAAGTTACATTTAAAGCAGTGTGGGTGGCGCTGGGAGCAGGTGGGTAAAGTGTTCTTGCCCAAGGACACAACGGCAGTGACTGGGATGGCGGAAGCGGGGATCGAACCTGGAGCCCTCAAGTTGCTGGCCACTATACCGCCCCAATATAGGTTGAAAAGGATTTGCAAATCATTGCATTTTACGCGCCAACTTCACTGGTTTTGGGGTTTGTACATCAGACTAAACAGCTCTACCTAGTGGTGAAGTTTGGGAATTACAGTTTTTGCACGCGTTTGACACTAAATTCCATTCATTCAATTTAAGGCACTGCCTTTAGCGTTCTCTACAACCTGTCGTCACGTCCGCTTTTCCTCCATACTAACAGCATGTCACATAATATTTGTGGCTTTTACACACACACACACACACGCACAAGTGAATGCAAGGCATACTTGGTCAACAGCCATACAGGTCACACTGAGGGTGGCCATATAAACAACTTTAACACTGTTACAAATATGTGCCACACTGTGAACCCACACTAAACAAGAATGACAAACACATTTCAGGTGAACATCCGCACCGTAACACAACAGAACAGATACCCAGAACCCCTTGCAGCACTAAGTCTTCCGGGAAACTTCCAGCAAACTGACCAATAATTAACGTTTTATTCATGCATTTTCTCTTGCTACTTCAAGGCTTGAATGTTTGGTTCATTCATTATTGTTATTTTATTTTCAAATTTATTATTCGCCTGTGGAGAAAAATTGATATTTACCTCAGAAGATTGCAAATAGAAAAAAAGGCGTACACTTTTTATTTAAATTTCATTTGATATGCCATTGATATTTTTTATTATTATTATTATTTGGAACTGGATTTTGCACGTCACTAAAGTTATATAAGCCTTGCTTGTTCAATATTTAATGCAAAACTCGTTTGGGTCCCTATTAAAAGGTTCATTTGTTCAACTTCGGCCCTGCGGCTTTGTTCCGTTTAAAATGTTGGCCCACTCTGTATTTGAGTTTGACACCCCTTCTTTAAGACAGAACTAGCTAGCTAGGTAGCTGCAGTGTTTTAGCGACTTCAAAATCCCTAATCCTCGTCTCCATGGCGACAAATAAAGTGAGTTTCTTACAAGCAAGGACGAGGAATAGCTAAACATGCTTGACTACACACCGTAGGATACAGTAGCTCACCGCCCTCACAATGTAAACAAACATAATGATACCAAGTACTATGGCGTACATAGTCGATACTACTATGATTACATACTACTATTTATAAAGAAGTTGTGAGAATGTTCGCGACACATCGCCTGCTGCATGCTTCCTCACATCATTAGCTGTCAGTCACAGCAGATGATGGACACTATTGAGTAAATAAAAGCAACATCAGCTAGTTTTTCTCCTCCGCTGTACACTTTTAGTGTGGGGACAAGTGTCTCCAATATTGTCCACACCTGTCTCCATCCAAACACAGCGGTGCGCTCTTAAACGCACGGCGGGAAGCGAGGGGAAAAGACGTTAAACCAAGCGCTTGGCTCCGTTTACTCCGAGTGGAAATCTCCGTAGCAAAGTCCGTGTAGTTTGTCCGCCATAATTATCAAGCCAAACACTGTAGTGTGCATGAGCCTGACTCCGTGTTGCCTAAAATGCATTAATAAATGAAGTCCATCCATCCATCCATCCATCATCTTCCGCTTATCCGAGGTCGGGTCGCGGGGGCTGCAGCCTAAGCAGGGAAGCCCAGACTTCCCTCTCCCCAGCCACTTCGTCCAGCTCTTCCCGGGGGGATCCCGAGGCCTTCCCAGGCCAGCCGGGAGACATAGTCTTCCCAACGTGTCCTGGGTCTTCCCCGTGGCCTCCTACCGGTTGGACGTGCCCTAGGAGGTGTTCGGGTGGCATCCTGACCAGATGCCTGAACCACCTCATCTGGCTCCTCTCCATGTGGAGGAGCAGCGGCTTTACTTTGAGTTCCTCCCGGATGACAGAGCTTCTCACCCTATCTCTAAGGGAGAGACCTAAACTCATTTGGGCCGCTTGTACCCGTGATCTTATCCTTTCGGTCATGACCCAAAGCTCATGACCATAGGTGAGGATGGGAACGTAGATCGATCGGTAAATTGAGAGCTTTGCCTTCCGGCTCAGCTCCTTCTTCCCCACAACGGATCGATACAACGTTCGCATTACTGAAGACGCCGCACCGATCCGCCTGTCGATCTCACCATCCACTCTTCCCTCACTCGTGAACAAGACTCCTAGGTACTAGAACTCCTCCACTTGGGGCAGAGTCTCCTCCCCAACCCGGAGATGGCACTCCACCCTTTTCCGGGCGAGAACCATGGACTTGGAGGTGCTGATTCTCATTCCGGTCGCTTCACACTCGGCTGCGAACCGATCCAGTGAGAGCTGAAGATCCCGGTCAGATGAAGCCATCAGGACCACATCGTCTGCAAAAAGCAGAGACCTAATCCTGCGGTCACCAAACCGGATCCCCTCAACGCCTTGACTGCGCATAGAAATTCTGTCCATAAAAGTTATGAACAGAATGGGTGACAAAGGGCAGCCTTGGCGGAGTCCAACCCTCACTGGAAACGTGTCCGACTTACAATGTGGACCAAGTTCTGACACTGATCATACAGGGAGTGGACCGCCACAATCAGACAGTCTGATACCCCATACTCTCTGAGCACTCCCCACAGGACTTCCCGAAGGACACGGTCCAATGCCTTCTCCAAGTCCACAAAGCACATGTAGACTGGTTGGGCCAACTCCCATGAACCCTCAAGAACCCTGCCCAGAGTAAATTAAGTTTTTCTGTAATTAAAAATTAGACGGTATTATATAACCGTCTTGAATTTTATCGCGAATTATCATTATACTGTTTACAGTTACATTCCCAGTCCATGAACAAGTAAAAAGTCAAGGCTGGTCACGGCATACACGTCAATGTTGGTCGATTTTTGGGGCACTACGGGAAATGACGAGGGCGGTCCCGGCTTTCGGCACAGTTGCTGTGGTTAAGTTCGAGCCCGGCTAAAATATCCAAATATATGAAAAACCTTGGACCATACTTGCCAACCCTTTTGGATTTTCCGGGAGACTCCCGAGATTCAGCGCCTCTCCCGAAAACCTCCTGGAAGAAATGTTCTCCCGAAATTCAGCTGGAGCTGGAAGCCACGCCCCCTCCAGCTCAAACATGCACAGTTCGAAGCTTGAAAAGAAGGATTGCAGGCGGATCTGACGGCATTTAAAGTCATTTTTAAAAAAAAATGTTAAATCCTCCTCCTTTTCAACCGGACGACCACGGAGAATTAAAGTAGGAACACTCCGGAGGCAGAAGTTCATTAAGAGGGGCGGACTCACCGGCTCTCAGCCATGTTTCCGTCACACAGAGGAAGTCAAGTCCGCCGCCCGCGGGAAGTGAAGAAATCCTTTAGGATAAACGTTTTGTTTGTCAAAGATCTTGCGTTCACAAGACCGAACCTGGCGGGGGCCAGCATGTCCCAGGGCACAGCTAATCCAGGTCGGGCCCGACACACAGCCCGCAGGTGTCGGGAGAGAGGAGACGAACGAACAGAGCTGACAGCGAGAGACGGCAGGGCAAAGCACATACTGGTGCCATCTTCTGGAAACTGGGAAGTGATGTTACTCAAATAGTGAAAGGTAAGTGTTGTTGTTGTTTTTAGCAACCAGCAAGCACAGTACAGTTAGTAGAACAACTGTGGTTTTTTTTACTGTGTATTAGATAGGTGCCGCCTATAATTCAACTATTTATTTTATTTTTATATGTAATAAAATAAATATATATTGCTAGAATTCACTGAAAGTTAAGTATTTCATACATATATATATATATATATATATATATATATATATATATATATATATATATTATTACACGGTCTAGCTCCATCCTATCTTGCCGATTGTATTGTACCATATGTCCCGGCAAGAAATCTGCGTTCAAAAGACTCCGGCTTATTAGTGATTCCTAGAGCCCAAAAAAAGTCTGCGGGCTATAGAGCGTTTTCCGTTCGGGCTCCAGTACTCTGGAATGCCCTCCCGGTAACAGTTGGAGATGCTACCTCAGTAGAAGCATTTACGTCTCACCTTAAAACTCATCTGTATACTCTAGCCTTTAAATAGACCTCCTTTTTAGACCAGTTGATCTGCCGCTTCTTTTCTTTTTTCTCCTATTTCCCCCCCCTCCCTTGTGGAGGGGGTCCGGTCCGATGACCATGGATGAAGTACTGGCTGTCCAGAGTCGAGACCCAGGATGGACCGCTCGCCTGTGCATCGGTTGGGGACATCTCTACGCTGCTGATCCGCCTCCCCTTGGGATGGTTTCCTGTGGACGGGACTCTCACTGCTGTCTTAGATCCGCCTTGAACTGAACTCTCGCGACTGTGTTGGAGCCACTATGGATTGAACTTTCCCAGTATCATGTTAGACCCGCTCGACATCCATTGCTTTCGGTCCCCTAGAGGGGGGGGAGGGTTGCTCACATCTGAAGTCCTCTCCAAGGTTTCTCATAGTCAGCATTGTCACTGGCGTCCCGCTGGATGTGAATTCTCCCTGCCCACTGGGTGTGAGTTTTCCTTGCCCTTTTGTGGGTTCTTCCGAGGATGTCGTAGTTGTAATGATTTGTGCAGTCCTTTGGGACATTTGTGATTTGGAGGCTATATAAATAAACATTGATTGATTGATTGATACGCTGCTGATCCGCCTCCGCTTGGGATGGTTTCCTGTGGACGGGACTCTAGTTGCTGTCTTGGATCCGCTTTGAACTGAACTCTCGCGGCTGTGTTGGAGCCACTATGGATTGAACTTTCACAGTATCATGTTAGACCCGCTCCACATCCATTGCTTTCGGTCCCCTAGAGGGGGGGGGGGGTTGCCCACATCTGAGGTCCTCTCCAAGGTTTCTCATAGTCAGCATTGTCACTGGCGTCCCGCTGGATGTGAATTCTCCCTGCCCACTGGGTGTGAGTTTTCCTTGCCCTTTTGTGGGTTCTTCTGAGGATGTTGTAGTCGTAATGATTTGTGCAGTCCTTTGAGACATTTGTGATTTGGGGCTATATAAATAAACATTGATTGATTGATTGATACGCTGCTGATCCTCCTCTGCTTGGGATGGTTTCCTGTGGACGGGACTCTCGCTGCTGTCTTAGATCGGCTTTGAACTGAACTCTCGCGACTGTGTTGGATCCACTTTGGATTGAACTTTCACAGTATCATGTTAGACCCGCTCCACATCCATTGCTTTCGGTCCCCTAGAGGGGGGGAGGGTTGCTCACATTTGAGGTCCTCTCCAAGGTTTCTCATAGTCAGCATTGTCACTGGCGTCCCACTGGATGTGAATTCTCCCTGCCCACTGGGTGTGAGTTTTCCTTGCCCTTTTGTGGGTTCTTCCGAGGATGTCATAGTCGTAATGATTTGTGCAGTCCTTTGAGACATTTGTGATTTGGGTCTATATAAATAAACATTGATTGATTGATTGATATTAATATATATATTAATTACAGCCAATATAAATATATTGGCTGTAAATATACTCTCCTCTTAACCACGCCCCCACCTTCCAAAATCGGAGGTCTCCAGGTTGGCAAGTATGCTCTGGACAAGCGTGACAGCGGCGTGGATTGCGTCACCAAACACCTGAATCCAGGTAAGCAGGCATATGGAATGTGAAAGGATGCTGCACACACACATTGGGTGTCTCCTCCAAAGCTGGGCCTTGACATTTATGGTTTTGACACTTGTCAAATGTAATTATACACTCATGCTGGACACCACATTTTTCCACTGCAGTAGAATCATCATTAGAGTGTGCAGGCGTGATGACATCACAACAATGTTGCAGGCAGAACAACAACAGCAGTGCTTTATGGGGAAATATACACACACTTGTAAAGGACATCATGTCACGGCTGTCTTGAGTTTCCAATCATTTCTACAACCCTTATTTTTTTCTGATAGAATGATTGGAGCACATACTTGTTGGTCACAAAAAAAAAACATTCATGAAGTTTGGTTCTTTTATGAATTTATTAAGGCTCTACTGGAAATGTGAGAAAATATGCTGTGTCAAAAGTATACAAACAGCAATGTTCATATTTGCTTACGTGTCCCTTGGCTAGTTTTCCACAAGCTTCTGGTTGAATTTGTAGTGGCTAATTTCCAGAGGTGGGTAGTAACGCGCTACATTTACTCCGTTACATCTACTTGAGTAATTTTTGGGATAAATTGTACTTCTAAGAGTAGTTTTTATGCAACATACTTTTACTTTTACTTGAGTATATTTATAGAGAAGAAACGCTACTTTTACTCCGCTCCATTTATCTACATTCAGCTCGCTACTTTTTATTTATCGATCTGTTAATGCACGCTTTGTTTGTTTTTATTTTGTCAGACACGCATTCAAAGTAGGAACTACACATGCCTGCGTTTCACCAATCAAGTGCAGTCACTGGTGACCTTGGACCAATCAAACAGAGCCAGGCGGTCACGTGACCGTCACACGTCGAATTTGACCTAAAAAAGTTAAAAAACTTATTGGGGTGTTACCATTTAGTGGTCGATTGTACAGAATATGTACTGTACTGTGCAATCTACTGATAAAAGTTTCAATCAATCAATCAAAAGTGTAAAGGAAAAAAGACGCTTTTTTATTTCAACCGTACTTCCCGTCAAAACCCTAAAGACTGATCGCACGGTTCCTGTCTTCACAATAAAAGCGCCGCTCCATCGCGCCTGCGCTAAGAAAATAAGAGTCTCCGAAAGCCAGAGCATACAAGCGAGCAAACTACGGAGTTTGCCTGTAAAGTGTATAAAAACGAATATGGAAGCTGGACAAATAAGATGCCAAAAACCAACCACTTTCATGTGGTATTAGACAGAAAAGAGGAACTTTTTTTCTCCTCCATTTGAAAACGTGGACGTTATCAGCACTATACTGTCTGATTCCAATCAATGCGAGTCATCAGAATCAGGTAATACACCAACTTGTATTCTTGTCTTCATGAAAGATAGGAATCTATATGTTAAACATGGATGTACATTCATTAAAACACCTTTAACATGTCAACAACAACGGCAAAATAAATAAATATAAATTATATACTGTGTATATAAATGTATGTATATATATATATATGAGGTAGATCACCTCGACTTGGTCATTTATTAAGTAATTGATTAACGTTGAAAAACATATTGGGGTGTTACCATTTAGTGGTCAATTGTACGGAATATGTACTGTACTGTGCAATCTACTAATAAAAGTATCAATCAATCAAATCAATCAATGCCTACTGAGCCTATGGTGCTGTTAAGTTATTGTGGCTCAATTTGCCTTAATTTTTTTTATTTTCATGTATTATTTAATATATATTATTGTTTTAGTAGCTTAAGAGATATTCCTGGCTATGAATTTGCTCATTGCTATTTCTATGTTTTTGTGCATTACTTGTTGCCGTAATCATTAAACAAACACGTTACTCATCAGTTACTCAGTACTTGAGTAGTTTTTTCACAACATACTTTTTACTTTTACTCAAGTAAATATTTGGATGACTACTCCTTACTTTTACTTGAGTAATAAATCGCTAAAGTAACAGTACTCTTACTTGACTACAATTTCTGGCTTCTCTACCCACCTCCGCTAATTTCTGTCTTTAATCTGTTTTGGGTAACTTTCACCTACATACATTGGAAGTCAAGTCACTCTGAACATTGGACAGTTACATAAGTTCTGATAGAAATCAGGTCATCATGGAGCGTATAAACAAGAAGGGAAGACCAAGCCTGAGGTGCGCTCTTATTAATTCCTTTCACGAGGGTCCACCATCTTTCTTCTCCGGAGACACTGTCTGTTTTCATATTGATTCAATCCAACTTTGTACGATGTGATTGTGAGTATTTAAAACTGTTTGTGACAAACTCTCTATTGTTCCTGTTTAAGATTCGGACTTTTCGACCACATAAAATTGGCGTCATGAACAGGATGAGGCCCCGGGTTAAATCCCCAACATTTCTACAACAAATTTTTGATCACTCCTCTTGGCAAAATCTGTACTAAATTTCTTGTTTATTCTGACATGGACTTGTTTCTTCAGCATTGTCCACACGTTTAAGTGAGGACTTTGGGAAGGCCGTTGTAAAACCTTCATTCTAGCCTGATGTAGCCACTTTTGACGTCATTGTCTTGTTGGAACCCCCAACTGCGCCCAAGACCCAAACTTCGGGCTGATGATTTTAGCTTGTCCTGAAGAGTTTGGAGGTAATCCTCCTTTTTCATTGTCCTATTTACTCTCTGTAAAACACTAGTTCCATTGGCAGCAAAACAAGCCCATAGCATGATACTACCACCACCATGCATGACGGTCGGCATGGTGTTCCTGGGACTAAATGGTAAATGGGTTGGACTTGTATTGCCCTTTTCTACCTTTTTGAGGAACTCAAAGCGTTTTGACAATATTTCCACATTCACACATTCACACACTGATGGTGGGAGCTGCCATGCAAGGCGCTAACCAGGACCCATCAGGAGCATGTCTTGCTCAAGGACACAACGGACGTGACTAGGATGGTAGAAGGTTAGGGATTGAACCAGTAACCCTCAGATTGCTGGCACAGCCACTCTCCCAACTTCGCCACGGCCTCACCTTTTCTCTTCCAAACATATTGCTGGGTATTGTGGCTAAACAGCTCAATTTTTGTTTCATCTGACAAAACAAAGACTAAGATAAGACCTTCTGGACGAAACTTCTGTGGTTAGATGAAATGAAAATTTAGCTGTTTGGCCACAATACCCAGCAATATGTTGGAAGGGAAAAGGGTGAGGTCTTTAATCCCAGGAACACTATTCCTACCGTCAAGCATGGTGGTGGTAGTATTATGCTCTGGGCCTGTTTTGCTGCCAATGGAACTGCTGCTTTACAGAGTAAATGGAAGATTACCTCCAAACTCTTCAGGAGAACCTAAAATCAACAGCCCGGAGGTTGGGTCTTGGGCGCAACAGGACAATGACCCCAAAGTCCAAACACGCGTCAAAAGTGGTAAAGGAATGGCTAATTTAGGCTAGAATGAAGGTTTTAGAATGGCCTTCCCAAAATCCTGACTTAAACGTGTGGACAATGCTGAAGAAACAAGTCAATGTCCGAAAAACCAACACATTTAGCTGAACCGCACCAATTTTGTCAAGAGGAGTGCTCAAAAATTCAACCACAAGCTTGTGGATGGCTACCAAAAGTGCCTTATTGCAGTGAAACTTGCCAAAGGACATGTAAGCAAATATTACCATTTTGACCCAGCAGATTTGCTCACATTTCCAGTAGACCTATAAAAAATTTACAAAACAACTAAACTTCAAGAATGTTTATTTTGTGACCAACAAGTATGTGCTCCAATCACTCTATGACAAAAAAAAAGACTTGTAGAAATGATTGGAAACTCAAGACAGCCATGACATGATGTTATATACAAACCCCGTTTCCATATGAGTTGGGAAATAGTGTTAGATGTAAATATAAACAGAATACAATGATTTGCACATCCTTTTCAAGCCATATTCAGTTGAATATGCTACAAAGACAACATATTTGATGTTCAAACTCATAAACATTTTTTTTTTTTTTGCAAATAATCATTAACTTTAGAATTTGATGCCAGCAACACGTGACAAAGAAGTTGGGAAAGGTGGCAATAAATACTGATAAAGTTGAGGAATGCTCATCAAACACTTATTTGGAACATCCCACAGGTGTGCAGGCTAATTGGGAACAGGTGGGTGCCATGATTGGCTATAAAAGCAGCTTCCATGAAATGCTAAGGAATTCACAAACAAGGATGGGGTGAGGGTCACCAATTTGTAAGCAAATTATCGAATAGTTTTAGAACATTTCTCAACAAACTATTGCAAGGAATTTAGGGATTTTACCATCTACGGTCTGTAAAATCATCAAAAGGTTCAGAGAATCTGGAAAAATCACTGCATGTAAGCGATTATATTATGGATCCCTCAGGCGGTACTGCATCAAAAACCGACATCAGTATGTAAAGGATATCACCACGTGGGCTCAGGAACACTTCAGAAAACCACTGTCAGTAACTACAGTTGGTTGCTATATCTGTAAGTGCAAGTTAAAACTCTACTATGCAAAGCGAAAGCCATTTATCAACAACACCCAGGAACGCCGCCGGCTTCTCTGGGCTTGAGATCATCTAAGATTGACTGATGCAAAATGGAAAAGTGTTCTGTGGTCTGACGAGTCCACATTTCAAATTATATTTGGAAACTGTGGACGTGGTGTCTTCTGAAACAAAGAGGAAAAGTAACCATCCGGATTGTTATAGGCGCAAAGTTGAAAAGCCAGCATCTGTGATGGTATGGGGGTGCATTAGTGCTCAAGGCATGGGTAACTTACACATCTGTGAAGGCACCATTAACGCTGAATGGTCCATACAGGTTTTGGAGCAACATATGTTGTCATCCAAGCAACGTTATCATGGACGCCCCTGCTTATTTCAGCAAGACAATGCCAAGCCCCGTGATACAACAGCGTGGCTTCGTAGTAAAAGAGTGTGGGTACTTTCCTGGCCCGCCTGCAGTCCAGACCTGTCTCGCATGGAAAATGTGTGCCGTATCATAAAGCATAAAATACGACAATAAGACCCCGATGAACAACTTAAGCTGTACATCAAGCACGAATGGGAAATAATTCCACTTTCAAAGCTTCAACAATTAGTTTCCTCAGTTCCCAAACGTTAATGGAGTGTTGTTAAAAGAAAAGGTGATGTAACACAGTGGTGAACATGCCCTTTCCCAACTACTTTGGCACGTGTTGCAGCCATGAAATTCTAAGTTAATTATTATTTGCAAAAATAATAAAGTTTATGAGTTTGAACATCAAATATGTTGTCTTTGTAGTGCATTCAACTGAATATGGCTTGAAAATGATTTGCAAATCATTGTATTCTGTTTATATTTACATCTAACACAAATTCACAACTCATATGGAAACGGGGTTTGTATAAGTGTATATCCACTTTGTATGTCCACTTTTGAGCAGGACTGTCCACTTCCACGGGAGACGTAGTTTACCTGCACAAGAAGCCCAGCTGCAGCACATGCAACAGGCAGGAGAGCTTCACCTTGTCCACAAACAGCACCGCTTCTGCTCCGGTGTCACTCCGGAACTCCGGCAGTTGTCGGTCGTACTTCAACCAGAACCAGCTGAACATTTGGACCACGCAGGACGACAGCAGCATGAGGGCGACCAGCGCCCCGAACCACAAAAAGTCTCCGTGGCAGTAAAACTCCGCGGCCACCCACAGGTCGGAGCCCCAGTCCAGCAGGAAAGTACACACCCCGACCACGGAGAAGGCGAAGTCGACCCAGGAGTATTTGGAAAAAGCCCCGCGCTCCATTGCGACTTGGCCCGACTTCACTCGACTTCGCCCGACTTCGCCCGAGTTCGCCCGACTTTGCCCGACTTCACCCGAGTTAGTCCGAGTTAGCCGGCTAACACATGTATTTGCTAACGACGCGTACCGTTACTTGCCGCTTCTTCACCCCCATGGAGGAAGTTTGGTTACGTGCTACAGGTGGACGACGGCCGCCGTTTCCGCCGGGGCTGCATTATTAAGTCCAATTGTTCGGCGGCATGGCATTGTTAAGTCAAATTGTTGGCGTAAAAGTATTCAAACAACCATCTTGTAGTTGGTTAAGCCGAAATACCCTTCGGGTTCATGTTAGCCCCGCCCATTCAAGGTCACGTGACCAGCAGGCGCCATGGTCCGTGTATGTTTTTTTTTTATTTTATTTATTTATTTTTATTTAATTTTAAAATGCCAGGAATGATATAAAAAGCGTTTTTTTAATTTAATTTTTAAAATGCCAGAAATCCAATTAAATTGCGTTATTCTTCTTATTTGGTGTCAGGGAGCAATAAGGGCTTGTTTTTAACTATATTTTTTGATGAAACAAAAAATTAAATCCCCTGTAAAGACAAATGGGAAAACAGACCAAAAATGATATTTGTTACACAGTTTTACACACATCGACATTTTATAAGTAGACACAGCATTGGCTGCAGTGAGGCAAGAAATTCGGGCGCCATCTTGAAGTGGTGATGAGGAGCCGGCGAGCAGCCTAAACTGACAGTGGATAGGTAAAAAAAACAAAGATGGTCTTCAGCGTTTTCCTGCTCAAATGAGCGGACTGTTGAAAATAGGAATCGGGTGATTACTTTTCACAAGTATGATTTAACACTAATGTGGTGTTAAGGTGTTCCCTCAATCATCAGGAGATTGTGAAATTAAATCTGATGATTGAGGGAACCCCTCATGAAACAGTTCTGTAGAGATGAAGTAGTCTTGTGATTTTTCCCACACCTACATATTGCGCTCTACCATGGTATCGAGCACTATTCTCTGGATAATCCAATCAAGACATATATATATATATATATATATATATATATATATATATACTCACAAATAAACACACACTGAACAACAAGACAGCAGACTGGATTTTTAGAAACAAATTGTTGTTGTTGTTGTACTATATAGTGCGTGATCAAATCCTTTTTATTGCCTCCAATTTCGTGAGATATGTGCGTATACAGTCCTCGTTGTGCCACGTTAAACTAATTTATGTAGAATGCCTGCTTTTACTTTGAAATTCATAACTTTCGGTGAAAGAATATGAAAAACACCCGGGTTTTTTTTTTTCCGTTTCTGTTTACAAAGGATTTATCCATCCATCCATTTCCTACCGCTTATTCCCTTTTGGAGTTGCGGGGGGGCGCTGGCGCCTATCTCAGCCACAATCGGGCGGAAGGCGAGGTACACCCTGGACAAGTCGCCACCTCATCGCAGACAAAGGATTTAAATGTTTGTTATTTGAAATATATAAAATGAAAATCAAACCGTTTTTTTAGATTCAGTTATTATTCTTCGACACCAAAATACATTTTGTCTTTGAATTTTATTTGTTTGTTTTTAAAAATGCAGTTGTATTTTACTTTCAATTTATGAAACGTAATTTAAATGCCCTGAACATACACCCAACCGCCCCCCAAAGGGTGTTTGTGTTCAATAATATTTATTTCAATTAATGTAAATAATTAAATGTATATACCGGTACTTGTTATTATGCTTTCTGATCTCTTTATGTCCACTACTTGCTGTACATATCCTATCAAGTCAGACCACTGTTTCAATGTCCATTTCTCAGATGATGCAATCTTGATGACTGAAGTTCTGATATCAACCAAAGCTCCTCATCCCACCCCCTGGATTGTAAATAATGTAAATAATTCAATGTATATACTCTGATGATGAACTTGTGTGATGACTCTATTATGTTGATAGTATATATTTGTACCATGAATTGATTAACGTGGACCCCGACTTAAACAAGTTGAAAAACTTATTGGGGTGTTACCATTTAGTGGTCAATTGTACGGAATATGTACTGTACTGTGCAATCTACTAATAAAAGTATCAATCAATCAATCAAGATGCAAATCCATTTTTAGGTGTTTTGGTGAAATGCGGTGTAAACCGAGTCAAATCCACCGTCAAAAGGGTGTTCTATACGTATTTTAATTCAAACTAACGCCCTGCGATAAGGTGGTGACTTGTCCAGGGTGTACCCCGCCTTCTGCCCGATTGTAGGGAAGAAGCGGTAAAAAATGGATGGATGGAATTCAAACTTTGATTGATTAATTCTTTTATTAGTAGATTGCACAGTACAGTACATATTCCGTACAATTGACCACTAAATGGTAACACCCCAATAAGTTTTTCAACTTGTTTAAGTCGGGGTCCACGTTAATCAATTCATGGTACAAATATATACTATCAACATAATACAGTCATCACACAAGTTAATCATCAGAGTATATACATTGAATTATTTACATTATTTACAATCCGGGGGGTGGGATGAGGAGCTTTGGTTGATATCAGAACTTCAGTCATCAACAATTGCATCAACAGAGAAATGTGGACATTGAAACAGTGTAGGTCTTATTTAGTAGGATATGTACAGCCAGCAGAGAACATAGTGAGTTCACATAGCATAAGAACAAGTATATACATTAGAAGTACATTTGAGTTGTTTATAATCCGGGGAGATGGGATGTGAATGGAGGAGGGTATTAGTAAAGTGTTGAAGTTGCCTGGAGGTGTTGTTTTAGAGCGCTTTTGAAGGAATATAGAGATGCACTTACTTTTATACCTGTTGGGAGTGCATTCCACATTGATGTGGCATAGAAAGAGAATGAGTTAAGACCTTAGATCGGAATCTGGGTTTAACGTGGTTTGTGGAGCTCCCCCTGGTGTTGTGGTTATGGCGGTCAAGGAAGTAATTTGACATGTACTTCGGTATCAAGGAGGTGTAGCGGATTTTATAGACTAGGCTCAGTGCAAGTTGTTTTACTCTGTCGTCCACCCTGAGCCAGCCCACTTTGGAGAAGTTAACTAAAGTTAAATTTCTACTCAGTAAAATAATGCGAACGATTTGTATTAACTGAGTTTTGAGCTATTTTGTCCAGGGTGTACACCGCCTTCCGCCCAATTGTAGCTGAGATAGGCACCAGCGCCCCCAAAGGGAATAAGCGGTAAGCCTAACTCTGGCTTATTAGTGATTCCTAGAGCCCAAAAAAAGTCTGCGGGCTACAGAGTGTTTTCCGTTCGGGCTCCAGTACTCTGGAATGCCCTCCCGGTAACAGTTGGAGATGCTACCTCCGTAGAAGCATTTAAGTCTCACCTTAAAACTCATCTGTATACTCTCGCCTTTAAATAGACTCCCTTTTTAGACCAGTTGATCTGCCGCTTCTTTTTTTTCTCCTATGTCCCCCACCCCCTAGTGGAGGGGGTCCGGTGCGATGACCATGGATGAAGTACTGGCTGTCCAGAGTCGAGACCCAGGATGGACCGCTCGCCTGTGTATCGGTTGGGGACATCAATCAATCAATCAATGTTTACTTATATAGCCCTAAATCACTAGTGTCTCAAAGGGCTGCACAAACCACTACGACATCCTCGGTAGGCCCACATAAGGGCAAGGAAAACTCACACCCAGTGGGACGTCGGTGACAATGATGACTATGAGAACCTTGGAGAGGAGGAAAACAATGGATGTCGAGCGGGTCTAACATGATACTGTGAAAGTTCAATCCATAATGGATCCAACACAGTCGCGAGAGTCCAGTCCAAAGCGGATCCAACACAGCAGCGAGAGTCCCGTTCACAGCGGAGCCAGCAGGAAAACATCCCAAGCGGAGGCGGATCAACAGCGCAGAGATGTCCCCAGCCGATACACAGGCGAGCAGTACATGGCCACCGGATCGGACCGGACCCCCTCCACAAGGGAGAGTGGGACATAGGAGAAAAAGAAAAGAAACGGCAGATCAACTGGTCGAAAAAGGGAGTTTATTTAAATGCTAGACATCTCTACGCTGCTGATCCGCCTCCGCTTGAGATGGTTTCCTGTGGACGGGACTCTTGCTGCTGTCTTGGATCCGCTTGAACTGAACTCTCGCGGCTGTGTTGGAGCCACTATGGATTGAACTTTCACAGTATCATGTTAGACCCGCTCGACATCCATTGCTTTCGGTCCCCTAGAGGGGGGGTTTGCCCACATCTGAGGTCCTCTCCAAGGTTTCTCATAGTCAGCATTGTCACTGGCGTCCCACTGGATGTGAATTCTCCCTGCCCACTGTGTATGCGTTATTCTTGCCCTTTTGTGGGTTCTTCCGAGGATGTTGTAGTTGTAATGGTTTGTGCAGTCCTTTGAGACATTTGTGATTTGGGGCTATATAAATAAACATTGATTGATTGAAATGGATGGATGGATAATGTACGTTGATCGGACATCCATCCAAAGGGTGGCGGTAGTGCAACTAAGGTACACCAATTTAGTAGTAGAAGAAGAGAAGTAAGCCCCGCCCCCCTCGGCGCAGCTCCTTTGTGCGGATAAAGCTGCTTCTCTTCTTCTTCTTCTTCTTCTTCTTCTTCAGCCGCCGCTTTGTCCTCCAACATGTCCAGAGTCTACATCGGGAGGCTGAGCTACCGGGCCCGGGAGAAGGACGTGGAGAGGTTCTTCAAGAGCTACGGGAAGATACTCGAAGTCGACTTAAAAAACGGGTAACGTTTCAGGCGGTTTTATCGACCTCGGAGCTAACGTCGCGTTAGCCTGATGCTAACTTTGTGGCGTGCGGCCTAGTAGGCCGCGTCTGACCTGCTGTCTTCTGGGAGTTAAATTACAACATATTTGTCGAGGAATGTGTTTCAAACATTGTAGTTTTGTGCTTCTACATGCGAAATGTTGTCACTGACTTTATATTTTGGCCGCTTGGCCACAAACCGGGCGAGCTCAGGCCAGACGTGGCAAAGTCACTGCGTGCTCGGACGTGAAAACATTACATTAAATTATTTCATTTCATATATTATATAAGTGCCATTGTTGTGTATTAAATCATTGTGGGAATGCTCCAAAGCATTTATGCGTGGTTTTCTACACCATAATTCAGCTATTTATTATTATTATTATTGTGTGGATGCGCCAAAGTTCGTGTTATTGTTATTATTCTCCAGATTTTGGCGCGTTTTTCATCCCATTCAAACCGTTCCAACTTCAAAGGAATCCACATTTCCCAAAATTCAAGCTTTTCCGGGACATTTTTTTCTCATTCAAAATGATTTGACCATTTTTCAAATGTTCCCATTTTTCAAACTATTCAACCTATTCCAACATTTTTGGAATTCAAACGTTCCCTTTTTCCAAGTCCCCAAAAAATTCCAGGATTTTACAGAATTCCTGGTTTTCCAAAGCTCGATTTCCACCCTTTTTTCTGGCGACTACTACCGTTCCATCGTCAAAATACGAATCACGATTCTCACGTTGTGCGATTCAGAATCGATTCCCGTTTAAAAAAAAAAAATCTTGGTTTTTTTATCGATCCAACAAACCAATACACAGCAATACCAAAACAATGCAATCCAATTCCAAAAGCAAACCTGACCCAGCAACACTCAGAACTGCAATAAACAGAGCAATTGAGAGGAGACACAAACACCACACAGAACAAACCAAAAGTAGTGAAACAAAAATGAATATTATCAACAACAGTATCAATATGTTATCATTTCAGCATAGCAGTGATTAAAAATCCCTCATTGACATTATCATTAGACATTTATAAAAAAAAGAACAATAGTGTCACAGTGGCTTACACTTGCATGGCATCTCATAAGCTTGACAACACACTGTGTCCAATGTTTTCATAAAGATAAAATAAGTCATATTTTTGCCCAAGAATCCATATTCCTACATATCCCAAAATTCTAGCCTTTCCGGGACATTTTTTCCCATTCAAATTGAATTAGCCATTTTTCAATTTCCACATTTCTCAAACCATTCCATCTTCAACATATTCCATCATACTGGGAATTCAAACTTCAAGTTCCAAAAATTTCCAGGATTTTCCACAATTCCTGGTTTTCCAAAGCCCTATTTCCACCCTTTTCCTTCCACCGTCAAAACATTCCTTTTATTCAGGAGTTGTTTTTGAACTGGAAACATTCCAGGAATTCCGTAATACCATTTCTCTATTCAACATTTCTCGACCAATATGAAAAATTTTAACACCAACCATTCCAACTCATTCAGAACATTCAAGTTTTTAAATGTTTTCTACCATTAAAAAAAAAAAAAATCCTGCTTTTGCCAGAAATTCTTAAAAGTTCCACAATTCCCACATTTGTCATTTGATTCAGACTGTACCAACTTCAAAGGAATCGCAGGCTTTCCATTGACAAGTTCCAAAATTCCCAGAGTTCCAGCTTGTCTGGGACATTTTTCCCATAAAACAATTAAATTGGCCATTTGTCAAGCTTCCACCATGTCCACATTTTTCAACCTATTCGAACCATTCCACCTTCAAAAGAGTTCCACATTTCCCAGAATTACATTCAAATTAACTGGCCATTTTTCAAACTTCCATTTCCACATTTCTCAAGCTTTTCAAACCATTGCACCTGCAACATATTCCACCATTCTGATATTTCAAACTTCCCTTTTTCCAAATTCAAAAACATTTCCAGGATTTTACAAAATACCTGGCTTACCAAAGAGTTCCACATTTCCCAGAATTCCTGCTTTTCTGGGACATTTTTCTTTTTCAAAATGAATTAGCCATTTTTCAAACTTCCATTTCACATTTTTCAACCTATTCAAACCATTCCACATTCCACCATTCTGGAAACTCAAACTTTCCCTTTTTCCAAGTTCAAAAACTTTTCCAGAATTCCTGCTTTTCCAAAAAGTTCCACATGTCCCAGAATTCCAGCTTTTCCGGGACATTTCCCCCCATTCAAAATAAATAGGCCATTTTTCAAACTTCCACCATTTACACATTTTTCAACCTATTCAAACCATTCCACCTTCAACATATTCCACCATTCTGGAAATTCAAACTTCCCTTTTTCCAAGTTTATTTCCACCTTTTTTTTTCTGGCGGCCACTTCTTCCACATTTTCCAATGCATTTCAACCATTCCACCATCAAAATATTTTTTAATCAGGACAAAAAAACAGTTGTTTTTGAACTGGAAAAATTCCAGAAATGCCGTAATACCATTTCTCACTATTTCAATATTTCTGGACTGATTTGAGAAAGTTTAACACCAACCATTTAAGCTATTTCAGACCAAGTTTCTTTTATACAATTTTTAAAAAAAAATCGGCTTTTCCCGAAATTCCCATTGAACTCAATGGGACATTCTTCAAAGTTCCACATTTTCATCTGATTCAAACGGTTCCATCTTCAAAATATTTTGAGCCTGTTGAGGAATTTTATGCTCTACTTCAACAATTCTAAAAAAAAAAAAAAAAAATCCTGGATTTCCCATAATACCTTTTTATTTTATTTTATTTTTGCATTTTCCCCATTCAAGATGAATTGGCCATTTTTTTTTCAAGCTTCCACTATTCCCACATTCTTCAAACCATTCATACTTTAACACTTTCCCAAGTTCCAAACCGAATTGTATTTTTTCTGGAAATTGAAACTCTTCAACATTTAAAACATTCCAATAATCAAACCATTTCTACATTCCATTAGCATTTTAGTTCAGCGTCAGCTCTTCAACATTCAAACTATTCTTACCTTCATTCTACATTATGTCCGTTTTTCACTTCAACTTCAGCATTGGAGCAGTCACACGCAATTCCTTCAGGAAATACCTCTTCTAGTTATTTATATATTAAACAATTCTGAACATGTTTTTCCCTCTTCTCGTCCAGGTATGGGTTTGTTGAATTTGATGACCCGCGCGACGCGGACGATGCCGTGTACGACCTGAACGGCAAAGAGCTGTGCGGGGAGCGAGTCATTGTGGAGCACACCAAAGGTCCCCGCCGTGATGGCGGATACAGTGGTGGTGGTGGTGGTGGTGGTGGTGGGGGAGGCGGCGGAGGTGGGGGAGGCGGCGGAGGAAGGAGTAAGTTCCCAAACCTACCTTTTTTCTGTTCACATCAATATTTTATTATTTATTTTTTTGGGTGAATATTGATCGCTAAATTTTTGTCCTTGGTGGCTTACGTGCATTCAGTTTGTGTTGTAATCACTGCCAACAAGTATTGATGTAATATTGTAGTCCGATGTAGGCTAATTAGTATAAAACAGTCTTTTTTTGTTTTTTTTTAAAGCGAAGGAATCCTGTAAAAGCTAATTCTCTAATCTGCATTCAACAGTTCAAGTGTCAGACATGCAGTTTTCTGTATGGCAGAAAAGCAGGCATTACAGAACATCCAGTTTTTTGTCTTGTAAAAGTATCCTATTAGTGACAATATTTTAAGCTAACAGGCAATATGGCCTAAAATCTACTTTGCAAGCAGGAGTGTGATTCTTTGGCCACCTAACTATTGATTTGGAATCAAATCTTGATTTAACATGATTCTTGCAGTGATTTACTATATTTTCTATGAAGATTATAATGAAACCTTTTCAAAACAGTTTCAAAAAGATGCTTCTGGTTGCAAAACATAATTTTAAAAACTGATTTATGTATTTTCCCCCCCAAAAAGTTTGTTTTTTTAATCATTTATGAAAATTAAGAATCGTGCATCTAGTGTGAATCGATTTTTTTGTGCACTCCTAATTGCAATATACAGTACAGGCCAAAAGTTTGCATGCACCTTCTCATTTCAATGCGATTGCTAGTATAAATTGTAAATTGTCACTGAAGGCACCAAAAACTGACACCTGTGAAGGGAAAACCATTTCAGGTGACTACCTCTTGAAGCTCATGGCGAGAATGCCAAGTGTGCAAAGCATTAATCCGAGCAAATGGTGGCTATTGTGAAGGAACTAGAATAAAATCATGTTTTCAGTTATTTCACCTCTTTTTTTTGGTAAGTACATAACTTCACATGTGTTCATTCATAGTTGTGATGCCTTCAGTGACAATCTACAGTGTAAATAGTCAAGAAAACACATTGAAATGAGGAGAAAGTGTGTCCAAACTTTTGGCCTGTACTGTATAGAATATATGTTTATTGTCATTGTACAACAAAATTACAAGCAAACTCATAATGACACATAAAAAACATGATGAAATTAGTACTAATATAAATAGAATAAAAAAAAAAAAACATAAAATAACAAGCTCAAAGTCAATCTGTTTTTGTCTTGTGTCCAGCGACACATTGTAGTATCCTGCAATGAAATATATTTGTCGTAAAAATGACAATGGAACCATTTCAAAATGGGTTAAAAAGCCTCCTAATTTGTCAGTATGTGCCAACCTTGTGCCATTTCCACATGTATCATTTACTGTTGATGGTTGACTTTTTGTTGGAAGATATTTGGCTAAACACCGTATTTTGCGGATTTTTCATAGTTTGGCCGGTGCGGTTTATGTGTGAAATTAACACATTACCGTAAAATATCAAACAACAACGGAAACCATCCTGTCCGGGTTCAGAAAGGCTGCAATAATTGGAACTGCAACTGACGATGACTCTGACATAATCGAAGTACCAATAGAAGAGGAAGCGAAGTGTTGTCTCCCTTTGGAGTTGGCAGAGTTGTTTACAAGCGACACTGAGCAAGAAGATTTCTTTGGATTTATGGATTAGGAGTGACAGATTGTATGGTAAACATATAGCATGTTCTATATGTTAGTTGTTTGAATGACTAACCGTAATAGGTTACGTTAACATACTCAGTTGGTTATTTATACGTCATATAACGTACCTGTTGTTCACTATTCTTTATTTAAAATTGCCTTTCAAATGTCTATTCTTGCTGTTGAATATTATCTGATAAATTTCTCCCAAAAATGCAACTTATACTCTATTGCGGGGGGTCAGCAACCTGTTTGAAAGCAAGAGCTACTTCTTGGGTACTGATTAATGCCAAGGGCTACCAGTTTGATACACACTTCAATAAATTGCCAGAAATAGCCAATTTGATCAATTTACCTTTAACTCTGTTATTAATAATCAATGATATTTATCTTTGTGGAAACACTGATCATCTTAATAATTTCTCACAATAAATATATATTTTTAATGACATTTTTTAAATAGGTTAAAATCCAATCTGCACTTTGTTAGAATATATTACAAATTGGACCAAGCTATATTTCTAATAAAGAAAAATTATTATTTCGTCTAGATTTTCCAGAACAAAAATTTTAAAAGAAATTCTAAAGACTTTGAAATAAGATTTATATATGATTTTACAGTTTTTTTAGATTTGGCAGAATAATTTTTGGGAATTTTAATCATAATAGGTTTGAAGAAATATTTCACAAATATTCTTCGTCGAAAAAACAAGCTAAAATGAAGAATTAAATAAAAAAATATTTATTATTCTTTACACAAAAAAAATATTTGAACATTCATTTAAATTGTCAGGAAAGAAGAGGAAGGAATTTAAAAGGTATATGTTTAAAAAAAACTAAAATAATTTTAAGGTTGTTTTTTTTTCTCTCTAAAATTGTTATTCTGAAAGTTATAAGAAGCAAAAGAAAAAAAGTGAATTTATTTAAACCAAGTCTTTAAAATATTTTCTTGGATTTTCAAATTCTATTTGAGTTTTGTCTCTCTTAGAATTAAAAATGTCGAACAAAGCGAGACCAGCTTGATAGTAAATAAATACAATTAAAAAAAATAGAGGCAGCTCACTGGTAAGTGCAGCTATTTTTAGAACAGGCCAGCGGGCGACTCATCAGGTCCTTACGGGCGACCACGTTGGTGACCCCTGTTGTAGTCTCACTTATGGGTTTTTTTCTATCTTTATGCATTTTCGATAAATAACCCGAAAAATGCGGAACATTTTTGATCACATCTGTAGACAGGATGGCGGTGTCAAAAATAAAGTATTTTTTTTGTCGTATATTACATGAAATATTTTTGAACCAAAAAAAGATGACTACACCATTAACATTTACATATTTTTTTTTAGGGACATATTTTCCAACTTTGTAAACAAAAACAAAAAAGGACTTGGTGATGATAAAAATAAGTTTGCTGGTTGCTGTCAACAATAGTATTAAAATCTGTATCGGTGGCCCAATTCATAGAAATGATATCAAATATAGTCTCTATCGCACATCGTGAGTGCCCGCAAGCCACCAATGACTTCCTTGCAGTAAACCATGAATTTGTAAAATGGTTTAAAAAGGAAAAACATTTTGAAGACTGTAATTCATTTCTAAATGATAAATGTGTGTAAATCCATTCATTTTTCTTTTAATTTCTATTCAAATGATTGTCAATTTCTAAAGGTAAAGATTTAACAAAGAACCTCAATGTTTTAATTGAAAGCGTCCTTTGCTGATGCCCGCCCTATTGCTGGCCATGGTGTCCCCCCTTTCCAAGAGTGTGGTTTGACCATTCTGGGCCCCTGGGCAGACCAAAAAAGGGAGCCATTGTGAATGAAGACCGCTATTGCCATTAGGCCCAGGCCGGGTGGTGAGGATGCCATGGGGGTTAGGAACAGATGTGGGTTCAGCCTAAAAAAAACTTGTATTGTAAATGAAAAGTCATTTGTTGTAGCTTGTTTGCTCATAACATTTTTAAATATCCTTTTTTTTTTTTTTTTGTAAATGTAAAGATATATAGGTTAGCCAGATAGTTTTAATGAATACATTTCTATAAATATGTATATATATTTTTATTTTGTATTTATAAGCCATTATTTTTTATAGAGTAGTTGAGAATAATGTCAGCATCCCAGCCTGGTCCTTATTTGCTCTGCTCTCTGTTACCTTGCAAGGTGGCTATGGAGGACGCTATGGGAAGGACAGGTACGGTCCACCCATCAGGACAGACTATCGGCTTATTGTTGAGAACCTGTCCAGTCGCTGCAGCTGGCAAGACTTAAAGGTAGGTTTCCCTTCAACCCTATTGTTTGTGTTTTATGTAAAAATACTGAACACATGTTGGGATAAGGTAAACATGTGTTGAGTATTTGAACATAAAAGTGTGTGATTGTGAGGCAGTAAAAGCCACAAAATGCCAGGGCTGCATCAGACCCACAATCGCTGGCTAACAATAATATGAACGTTGCACGGGAAATTTCTCTGGCAGTTCGTGCATCCCACAGGGATTCTTCTTTTGTGTTTCTGCACCTGTGCTTCCCACACAAAGTTGCAACATTGTTTGTCAACACTGTCTGCTCTCTGTTTGTCGCACATTTGACCCTCTGATGTTCTGTGTACCTACTGTCCTCCTCCGGTGTGTTTGTGTCTCTCTTGTTTCTTTCTCTCTGTGTCTCTCTCTCTCTCTCTCTGTTTTTCTTTCTCTCTGTCTCTTTCCCCTCTCTCTGTGTCTCTTTCTCTCTATCTTTCTCTGTGTGTGTGTGTCTCTTTCTGTCTCTTTTTTTCTCTCTCTTTCTGTGTGTCTGTGTCTCTTTCTTTCTCTGTCTCTTTGTGTGTCTCTCTCTGTCTGTTTCTCTTTCTTTCTCTCTGTCTCTTTCCCTCTCTTTCTCTCTATCTCTCTCTGCATGTGTGTGTCTCTTTTTTTCTCTCTGTCTCTCTTTCTGTTTGTCTGTGTCTCTTTCTTTGTGTCTCTTTCTCTGTGTGTGTCTCTCTCTCTGTGTCTTTCTGTGTGTCTCTCTCTCTTTCTTTCTCTATGTGTCTTTGTGTGTCTCTCACTGTGTCTCTTTCTCTCTCTCTTTTTGTCTGTCTTTCTCTCTGTGTCTCTCTCTCTCTGTCTCTTTCTTTCTCTCTGTCTCTTTCCCCTCTCTCTCTGTGTCTCTTTCTATCTCTCTGTGTGTGTGTGTGTGTGTGTCTTTCTGTCTCTTTTTTTCTCTCTCTCTTTCTGTGTGTCTGTGTCTCTTTCTTTCTCTGTGTCTCTTTGTGTGTCTCTCTGTCTGTTTCTCTTTCTTTCTCTCTGTCTCTTTCCCTCTCTCTCTCTGTGTCTCTTTCTCTCTATCTCTCTCTGCATGTGTGTGTCTCTTTTTTTCTCTCTGTCTCTCTTTCTGTTTGTCTGTGTCTCTTTCTTTGTGTGTCTCTCTCTCTGTGTCTCTTTCTGTGTGTCTCTCTCTCTTTCTTTCTCTCTGTCTTTGTGTGTCTCTCACTGTGTCTCTTTCTCTCTCTCTTTTTGTCTGTCTTTCTCTCTGTGTCTCTCTTTCTCTCTTTTCGGTCTCTCTCTGCGTGCGTGTGTGTCTCTCTCTGTCTCTTTCTCTCTCCCTCTCTGTCTGTTTCTTGCTCTCTCTGAGTCTTTTTCTCACTCTCTGTCTCTCTCTCTGTGTCTCTTCCTGTCTGTCTCTATCTCTGTTAGTTAGTTACACAAAGAACATCAATTTCCACACTTTTATTAGCCCCGGGTCCAGTAGACCCGGACATCTTATATGTAATAGAAATGTGTAGGGGGTGTATGATGTGTGTGCTCATTAAGTATGTATTTTGATATGTTCTTCCTGGAAAATAAGCCAAAATCAGTGAGTCTCAGTTTGAAAAATGTAATTACTTGTATCATTTGTCCTGCAATACACAATGAAAACGGGTCCCACAGACCCGAACACCACACAAGGGTTTCTCGTTGCAAACGGCCAACATCTCACTGCTTTTCTGCAGGATTACATGAGGCAAGCGGGGGAGGTGACGTACGCAGACACGCACAAGGGAAGGAAGAACGAGGGGGTGATTGAGTTCAGGCTGTACTCGGACATGAAGAGGGCTCTGGAGAAGCTGGACGGCACCGAGGTCAACGGCAGGAAGATACGCCTCATCGAAGACCGCCCGGGCGCCAAACGCCGGCGCTCCTACTCACGCAGCCGAAGCCGTTCCAGGTACGAACGGGTTTGAGGGGCGGGTCTTTTTTGGATTGGATTGATTTACGCCGCTTTGTCCCGCCAGGTCTCGCTCCAGGAGCCGCAGGTCTCGCAAGAGCAGAAGCCGCAGCGAGAGCAGCAGCCGCAGTCGCTCCCGTTCCAGGTGAGAATATGTCCGTTGTGGGTCTGGTCTAGTGGGAACATGGTCATTCAGACCACTTGTGCAATGGACGTCTAGTAGATCTTGCAGTCCAGCCCATAGTGGATCTAACACAATAGTGTGGGAGTCCAGTCCATAGTGGATCTAACATAGTGGGAGAGTCCAGTCCATAGTGGATCTAACATAATAGTGTGAGAGTCCAGTCCATAGTGGATCTAACATAGTGGGAGAGTCCAGTCCATAGTGGATCTAACATAATAGTGTGAGAGTCCAGTCCATAGTGGATCTAACATAGTGGGAGAGTCCAGTCCATGTGGATCTAACATAATAGTGTGAGAGTCCAGTCCATAGTGGATCTAACATAATAGTGTGAGAGTCCAGTCCATAGTGGATCTAACATGATAGTGTGAGAGTCCAGTCCATAGTGGATCTAACATGATAGTGTGAGAGTCCAGTCCATAGTGGATCTAACATAATAGTGTGAGAGTCCAGTCCATAGTGGATCTAACATGATAGTGTGAGAGTCCAGTCCATAGTGGATCTAACATGATAGTGTGAGAGTCCAGTCCATAGTGGATCTAACATGATAGTGTGAGAGTCCAGTCCATAGTGGATCTAACATGATAGTGTGAGAGTCCAGTCCATAGTGGATCTAACATAATAGTGTGAGAGTCCAGTCCATAGTGGATCTAACATAATAGTGAGAGTCCAGTCCATAGTGGATCTAACATAATAGTGAGAGTCCAGTCCATAGTGGATCTAACATAATAGTGAGAGTCCAGTCCTTAGTGGATCTAACATAATAGTGTGAGAGTCCAGTCCATAGTGGATCTAACATAATAGTGAGAGTCCAGTCCATAGTGGATCTAACATAATAGTGAGAGTCCAGTCCATAGTGGATCTAACATAATAGTGAGAGTCCAGTCCTTAGTGGATCTAACATAATAGTGTGAGAGTCCAGTCCATAGTGGATCTAACATAATAGTGTGAGAGTCCAGTCCATAGCAGATATAACATAATGAGTCCAGTCTATAGTTCATAGTCTCTCACACTATATCTAACATAATAGCCTGAGTCCATTTTTACTTTAACCAACTCTTAATTACTGATTCCGATATGAACTGATACCAAATATACAGTCATGGAAGTAACACATAATGCCTAATTTTGTTGTGATTCCGTGCTGGATGCATTAAAAAATATAACAAGGTTTTCCAAAATAGTGGGTAGCGGGGGGTGTATATTGTAGCATCCCGGAAGAGTTAGTGCTGTAAGGGATCTTTGGTATTTGTTCTGTTGTTACGGTGCGGATGTTCTCCCGAAATGTGTTTGTCCTTTTTGTTTGGTGTAGGTTCACAGTGTGGCGCATATTTGTAACAGTGTTAAAGTTGTTTATACGGCCACCCTCAGTGTGACCTGTATGGCTGTTGACCAAGTATGCTATGCATTCATTTGTGTGACCAAGAAGAATATAATATATTGGAATATAATTACAACACTTTATATACATATTTATATAATATGTAACTACAAGCTCCATTCACAGACCGAGTCCCATTGCTTTTATGAGCGGTCGAGTGAGTCAAAAGCCGGGAAAATTAAAAAAAAAGTTTAATCTTTATTTGTGGCGGCCGTAATTCTTTTGTGGCAGGCTGCAACAAATAAATGAATGTGTGGGTAAACCCTGATGTGTGTTGCTATGGTTACATTGTTAGTCTGTTTATTAGGGATGTGAGAATTGATCTACTTATTATGCATCAACGCAATTACAGTGGGGCAAAAAAGTATTTAGTCAGCCAGCGATTGTGCAAGTTCTCCCACTTCAAAGGATGACAGAGGTCTGTCATTTTCATCATAGGTACACTTCAACTGTGAGAGACAGAATGGGGGAAAAAAATCCAGGAATTCACATTGTAGGAATTTTAAAGAATTTATTTGTAAATGATGGTGGAAAATAAGTATTTGGTCAACCATTCAAAGGAGGTTTTGGCTCCAAATCTCACGATACATGGCCCCATTCATTCTTTCCTTAACACGGATCAATCGTCCTGTCCCCTTAGCAGAAAAACAGCCCCAAAGCATGATGTTTCCACCCCCATGCTTCACAGTAGGTATGGTGTTCTTGGGATGCAACTCAGTATTCTTCTTCCTCCAAACACCACCAGTTGAGTTTATACCAAAATGGATACATGGATGATAGAGCAGAGGATTGGAAGAATGTCATGTGGTCAGATGAAAACAAAATAGAACTTTTTGGTATCAACTCAACTGGTGGTGTTTGGAGGAAGAAGAATACTGAGTTGCATCCCAAGAACACCAGACCTACTGTGAAGCATGGGGGTGGAAACATCATGCTTTGGGGCTGTTTTTCTGCTAAGGGGACAGGACGATTGATCCGTGTTAAGGAAAGAATGAATGGGGCCATGTATCGTGAGATTTGGAGCCAAAACCTCCTTCCATCAGTGAGAGCTTTGAATGCTTGACCAAATACTTATTTTCCACCATCATTTACAAATTCTTTAAAATTCCTACACTGCTAATTCCTGTATTTTCTTCCACATTCTGTCTCTCACAGTTGAAGTGTACCTATGATGAAAATGACAGACCTCTGTCATCATTTTAAGTGGGAGAACTTGCACAATCGCTGGCTGACTAAATACTTTTTTGCCCCACTGTAATTGATATTTTTCATGGGTTTTATGTTTATTTTCACAACTATCTGTTTTTTGGTTGTCATGTTGTCTTTTTATTTGTTGGGATCAAAAAGTCAAGGACTTGAATGAGAATCAGTAGTTTTTACTTTTGCTTTATTGTATTATCGGCTATTGCTGGTCGAGCTGCTACCAAAACACTGTTAGCACTCGCTTCAACACATTATAACGGGACTGTACCTTGTTGCTTTGGATTAAGACGATAATTGAAGTGTTTTGGTCTTCCTCTGCAGGCCTGCTTCTCGCTCCCGCAGTCACTCCAACAGCAAGAAGAGCAAAAGCAAGAGCAAGAAAGAAGACGAGCGCAGCAACGGGGACCAGAAGGACAAAGACCTGAGCAGGAGTCGCAGCCCCAAAAGCAAGAAGGTGAAGAAGGACGGGAAGGGCAAGGAGGACTCCAGGTCCAGGTCCAGGTCCCGTTCCCTCTCCAGGAAGTCTGTCTCCAAAGGCCGCGACCAGCCTAAGAGCGACGAGGAGGCGGGCGACCAGGAGAGAGGCTCTCGCTCCTGCTCCCCCGCTGACGTGGAGTCCAGAGCCAGGTCTAAATCCAAGTCCCGCTCCCCGTCCCCCGTCAAAGCCCGCTCCCAGTCCCGGTCTGCTTCCCGCTCAGTGTCTCGCTCTAAATCTCGCTCCCACTCTCGCTCTCGTTCCCGCTCATAGTCTTTGGTTGTGGACTGTTAGTCACCTGACCTCACCTAGAGCCCCTGGCCCCGCCCCCAACACTTTTTGATAAGTAGCTGTAGGACGCCAAGCACCTCAACTTCATTTGTTTTTATCCTAGTTCCAATGGACTTTTCTTTCTTTTAAGTTCCGGTCTGATAGTTTTATAATCTCAACGTACATTTTAGCCCCTTTTTGTCCTCCGATGTGGAAGTTTACTTTATGGTCTGCTGTGCTCGCTTGGAATTATGATGTGTATAATGTGTCACCTCTAACCCTTTCTTTCACATTAAAAGTCAAAAAGAACAAAAAATGTCTAGTTTAAGGGATTTTTGTGATTGCAAATTTTGACAATAATGTGGATAATGACCAGCGGGAGAGAGCAAGCACTTGTCCAGAGAGAGTCCAAACTGAGAGAGGGTGTTCAGAGTAAGTGAGAGAGAGAGAGTGTGAGAGCAAGCATGTGTCCTGAGAGAGAGAGTGAGTGTGTCCAAAGAGAGAGAGGGGGGTGTCCAAAGAAAGAGACACCTGAGAGAGGGAGAGCAAGCATGTGTCCTAAGAGAGAGAAAGAGTCCAAAGAGAGAGAGAGGGGGGGTGCCCAAAAAGAGAGTGAGAGCAAGCACGTGTCCTGAGAGAGAGAGTCCAAAGAGAGAGAGTGAATGTCCTGAGAGAGAGAGAGAGAGAGAGGGAGGGCGTCCAAAGAGAGAGTGAGTGTCATGAGAGCAAACACGTGTCCTGAGAGAGTGAGGGGGGGGTGTCCAAAGAGAGAGAGTGAGTGTCCTGAGAGAGAGTGAGAGCAAGCACGTGTCCTGAGAGAGAGAGAGGGGGGGGTGTCCAGAGAGAGGGAGTGAGTGAGGTGTCCAGAGAGAGAATGTCCAAAGAGAGCGAGAGAGTGTGTCCTGAGAGAGAGAGGGGGGCGTGTCCAGAGAGTGAGAGAGAGAGCAAGCACGTGTCCTGAGAGAGAGAGTGAGTGTGTCCAAAGAGAGAGAGTGAGTGTCCTGAGAGAGAGTGAGAGCAAGCACGTGTCCTGAGAGAGAGAGAGGGGGGGGTGTCCAGAGAGAGGGAGTGAGTGAGAAGGTGTCCAGAGAGAGAATGTCCAAAGAGAGCGAGAGAGTGTGTCCTGAGAGAGAGAGGGGGGCGTGTCCAGAGAGTGAGAGAGAGAGCAAGCACGTGTCCTGAGAGAGAGAGTCCAAAGAGAGAGAGTGAATGTCCTGAGAGAGAGAGAGAGAGAGAGGGAGGGCGTCCAAAGAGAGAGTGAGTGTCATGAGAGCAAACACGTGTCCTGAGAGAGTGAGGGGGGGGTGTCCAAAGAGAGAGAGTGAGTGTCCTGAGAGAGTGAGGGGGGGGTGTCCAAAGAGAGAGAGTGAGTGTCCTGAGAGAGAGTGAGAGCAAGCACGTGTCCTGAGAGAGAGAGAGGGGCGGGTGTCCAGAGAGAGGGAGTGAGTGAGAAGGTGTCCAGAGAGAGAATGTCCAAAGAGAGCGAGAGAGTGTGTCCTGAGAGAGAGAGGGGGGCGTGTCCAGAGAGTGAGAGAGAGAGCAAGCACGTGTCCTGAGAGAGAGAGAGTCCAAAGAGAGAGAGAGTGAATGTCCTGAGGGAGAGAGAGGGAGGGCGTCCAAAGAGAGAGAGAGTGAGTGCAAGCACGTGTCCTGAGAGAGAGAGAGGGGGGGTGTCCAGAGAGAGGGAGTGAGTGAGAAGGTGTCCAGAGAGAGAATGTCCAAAGAGAGCGAGAGAGAGTGTGTCCTGAGAGAGAGAGGGGGGGGTGTCCAAAGAGAGAGAGTGAGTGTCGTGAGAGCAAACACGTGTCCTGAGAGAGAGAGGGGGTGTCCAAAGAGAGAGAGTGAGTGTCGTGAGAGCAAACATGTGTCCTGAGAGAGAGAGGGGGGCGTGTCCAGAGAGTGAGAGAGAGAGCAAGCACGTGTCCTGAGAGAGAGAGAGTCCAAAGAGAGAGAGAGTGAATGTCCTGAGGGAGAGAGAGGGAGGGCGTCCAAAGAGAGAGAGAGTGAGTGCAAGCACGTGTCCTGAGAGAGAGAGAGGGGCGTGTCCAGAGAGTGAGAGAGAGAGCAAGCACGTGTCCTGAGAGAGAGAGAGTCCAAAGAGAGAGAGAGTGAATGTCCTGAGGGAGAGAGAGGGAGGGCGTCCTAAGAGAGAGAGAGTGAGTGCAAGCACGTGTCCTGAGAGAGAGAGAGGGCGTCCAAAGAGAGAGTGAGTGTCATGAGAGCAAACACGTGTCCTGAGAGAGAGAGAGTCCAAAGAGAGAGAGAGAGAGAGAGAGAGGGCGTCCAAAGAGAGAGTGAGTGTCATGAGAGCAAACACGTGTCCTGAGAGAGAGAGAGTCCAAAGAGAGAGAGAGAGAGTGAGGGGGGGTGTCCAAAGAGAGAGAGTGAGTGTCCTGAGAGAGAGTGAGAGCAAGCACGTGTCCTGAGAGAGAGAGAAAGCGAATGACCAAAGAGAGAGAGTGTCCAGAGAGAGGGAGTGAGAAGGTGTCCAGAGAGAGAATGTCCAAAGAGAACGAGAGAGTGTGTCCTGAGAGAGAGAGAGGGGGGTGTCCAAAGAGAGCCCAAAGAGAGAGAGGGTGTCCAAAGAGAGAGGGTGTCCAGAGAGAGAGAGGTGTTCAGAGTGTCCAGAGACAGAAAGAGAGAGGGAGAGAGTGTGTCCTGAGAGAGAGAGATTGTGTCCAGAGAGAGGGGGGGTGTCCAGAGTGAGAGGGTGTTCAGAGAGTGTCCAGAGATGGAGTGTGTGTGTGTGTCCTGAGAGAGAGAGATGGTGTCCAGAAAGTGAGTGTCCAGAGAGAGAGAGAGAGAGAGAGAGACAGAGAGGAATTTCCACACAGAGAGAGAGAGAGAGCACATTTCCAGAGTGAGAGAGAAAGAGTGTCCAGAGAGTGAGAGAGAGAATGAATCCCAGCTGAGTCATACCAAAGACTATGAAAATAGGAGCCATTACCTCCCTGCTTGGTACTCAGCATCAAGTGTTGGAATTGGGGGTTAAGTCAACAAAAATGATTCCTGGGCTGCTCACTGCTCCCCTCACCTCCCAGGGGGTAAACAAAAAGGGATGGGTCAAATGCAGAGGACAAATTCCATCACACCTTGTCTGTGTGTGTGTGTGTGTTTGAGTGTGTGTGTGTGTGTGTGTGTGTGTGTGTGTGTGTGTGTGTGTGTGTGTGTGTGTGTGTGTGTGTGTGTGTGTGTGTGAGACAATCATTGTTACTTTAAAGCCACAGCTGACATGTTTAATAAGAACAGTTGCAGCCCACATTGAAGTGTATTAAATGTTACTCTCACTATTACACTACTTTGTCTCCATCAGTGGGCTCTTATTTTGAAATACTTCTCTTCATCTGATGCCAGAATAAAGTCAGCCTGCATGCTTTGAGAACAAAAATAAACACCCAAGGACGTGGAAGACCTGAATATGGAGAGGAAGAAAATGTGTTCAAATGTTAATCCAATGATTAGTCCTACAGGGCCACAGGAGTGTGTGTGTGTGTGTGTGTGTGTGTGTGTGTGTGTGTGTGTGTGTGTGTGTGTGTGTGTGTGTGTGTGTGCGTGCATGATAACAAATCCAATCCTCATCTTGTCAGTCGTCATCATCCTCTGAAGACGACCGCGTCGTGCCGCCACTGTCGTCACGGTAACAGCGGGCCAGTAAACGCAGCTGCTCCAGGGCCTCGCTGTAGTCGGCCATCTCGGGGCCGTGGGCGAGGAAGCTGGGGGCCACGCGGCGGACGTCGAAGGCGCTCACGCTGCGATGCAAGTCTGAGAGCCAGGGGTCCAGGGCGGGCCCCGACTGGAGGGACGTGAGGACCGGCACGGAGGAGACGGCGCGAGCTTTAAAAGAAGAAAGAATAAAAAAAGGTCGGTACAGAACATTACAATTTGAGATGTGGAGCGGAGGAACTCACAGCTCAATGGCGCCTGCTGCTGGCCAAACTGCAGACCTGCGTCAGTCAGAGAGGGACTGAATATACGAGGGAAAGGTGGAGTGACTTTACTGGGACTGGACAGCAGCTGCACGGCCCTGCACACACCAGACCAGAGACACCAGTCATGTTAGCAACGACTTGGAACAAATCAACTGGACTTGCATGTTTTCCTATCAAATTATACAATTTAATGTTCTTTCTTTAATCCATAGTCCTGTTTAAAGCAGATAATATTCTCTTTGTTTTGTCCTAAAGGCTCCGGTTTGTCTGTTTTGGCCAGTTCCTTATCTGTTTTTGAAGAAGCAGCTGCACTTCTTTCTGGGTGAGTGGGGCTGTTTTTGTTCTACATAAACTGTTCTGCCCTCACTGAATGTGTTGAGGTTATAAAGCTTGGCAGACAGCTAACAACCAATCCAGGACCTTCTAATAAAGTTCCAAAGCAGATGAATCCATTTCGGCTCTTTATTGTTATTGATCTTGCACTGGACTCTTATTATTATTATTATTATTATTCTTGTAAAACTGAAACCCACACAATGACAATGTATAAGCTGTATGATTCAATGAACAAACTGAAATGTAATACACAATATGTAAACATTAGCTCTACACAAATATACAACATTATTACCAAACAAATACTGCTGAGTGTTGAAACTATTTCCATGGTGGAAATATGCGACCGGCGGCCATTTTAAATCCTCAAACATTCATTAAAATAGTGCAATAAAATCATTTTTCAATACACATCTTACTATCAAATGTAGCCACTTTCCACCTTAATATTGAGTTACATAAACAAGTTAAAAAGTTTACTTACAGACTTATCTTTTCCAAGGCTTGTAAGAGTTAACACAACTCGTCTACTTCTCATTTTTTATCAACTAAACTAACATCCTAAACCGGAAGTGTCCAAACTAATGACGCGCAGTATTTCCCATCGCCACAAGGTGTCAGTAATAGTCCACAATCAAACGGGCATAACATAAACCATACTTGCCATCGCCACAAGGTGTCAGTAATAGTCCACAATCAAACGGACATAACATAAACCATACTTGCCATCACCACAAGGTGTCAGTAATAGTCCACAATCAAACGGGCATAACATAAACCATACTTGCCATCACCACAAGGTGTCAGTAATAGTCCACAATCAAACGGGCATAACATAAACCATACTTGCCATCGCCACAAGGTGTCAGTAATAGTCCACAATCAAACGGACATAACATAAACCATACTTGCCATCACCACAAGGTGTCAGTAATAGTCCACAATCAAACAGGCATAACATAAACCATACTTGCCATCGCCACAAGGTGCAGTAATAGTCCACAATCAAACGGACATAACATAAACCATACTTGCCATCGCCACAAGGTGTCAGTAATAGTCCACAATCAAGCAGACATAACATAAACCATACTTGCCATCGCCACAAGGTGTCAGAAATAGTCCACAATCAAACGGACATAACATAAACCATACTTGCCATCGCCACAAGGTGTCAGTAATAGTCCACAATCAAACGGACATAACATAAACCATACTTGCCATCACCACAAGGTGTCAGTAATAGTCCACAATCAAACAGGCATAACATAAACCATACTTGCCATCGCCACAAGGTGCAGTAATAGTCCACAATCAAACGGACATAACATAAACCATACTTGCCATCGCCACAAGGTGTCAGTAATAGTCCACAATCAAGCAGACATAACATAAACCATACTTGCCATCGCCACAAGGTGTCAGAAATAGTCCACAATCAAACGGACATAACATAAACCATACTTGCCATCGCCACAAGGTGTCAGTAATAGTCCACAATCAAACGGGCATAACATAAACCATACTTGCCATCACCACAAGGTGTCAGTAATAGTCCACAATCAAACGGGCATAACATAAACCATACTTGCCATCGCCACAAGGTGTCAGTAATAGTCCACAATCAAACGGACATAACATAAACCATACTTGCCATCACCACAAGGTGTCAGTAATAGTCCACAATCAAACAGGCATAACATAAACCATACTTGCCATCGCCACAAGGTGCAGTAATAGTCCACAATCAAACGGACATAACATAAACCATACTTGCCATCGCCACAAGGTGTCAGTAATAGTCCACAATCAAGCAGACATAACATAAACCATACTTGCCATCGCCACAAGGTGTCAGAAATAGTCCACAATCAAACGGACATAACATAAACCATACTTGCCATCGCCACAAGGTGTCAGTAATAGTCCACAATCAAACGGGCATAACATAAACCATACTTGCCATCACCACAAGGTGTCAGTAATAGTCCACAATCAAACGGGCATAACATAAACCATACTTGCCATCGCCACAAGGTGTCAGTAATAGTCCACAATCAAACGGACATAACATAAACCATACTTGCCATCACCACAAGGTGTCAGTAATAGTCCACAATCAAACAGGCATAACATAAACCATACTTGCCATCGCCACAAGGTGCAGTAATAGTCCACAATCAAACGGACATAACATAAACCATACTTGCCATCGCCACAAGGTGTCAGTAATAGTCCACAATCAAGCAGACATAACATAAACCATACTTGCCATCGCCACAAGGTGTCAGAAATAGTCCACAATCAAACGGACATAACATAAACCATACTTGCCATCGCCACAAGGTGTCAGTAATAGTCCACAATCAAACAGACATAACATAAACCATACTTGCCATCACCACAAGGTGTCAGTAATAGTCCACAATCAAACAGACATAACATAAACCATACTTGCCATCACCACAAGGTGTCAGTAATAGTCCACAATCAAACGGACATAACATAAACCATACTTGCCATCACCACAAGGTGTCAGTAATAGTCCACAATCAAACAGACATAACATAAACCATACTTGCCATCGCCACAAGGTGTCAGTAATAGTCCACAATCAAACAGACATAACATAAACCATACTTGCCATCACCACAAGGTGTCAGTAATAGTCCACAATCAAACAGACATAACATAAACCATACTTGCCATCGCCACAAGGTGTCAGTAATAGTCCACAATCAAGCAGACATAACATAAACCATACTTGCCATCGCCACAAGGTGTCAGTAATAGTCCACAATCAAACAGACATAACATAAACCATACTTGCCATCGCCACAAGGTGTCAGTAATAGTCCACAATCAAACAGACATAAACATAAACCATACTTGCCATCACCACAAGGTGTCAGTAATAGTCCACAATCAAACAGACATAACATAAACCATACTTGCCATCGCCACAAGGTGTCAGTAATAGTCCACAATCAAACAGACATAACATAAACCATACTTGCCATCACCACAAGGTGTCAGTAATAGTCCACAATCAAACGGACATAACATAAACCATACTTGCCATCACCACAAGGTGTCAGTAATAGTCCACAATCAAACGGACATAACATAAACCATACTTGCCAGACCTCCCAAAGTTCTGTGCCTCTCCCAAACATTCTCCAGAATTTCTCCCAATTTCCAGCTGGACCTGAGTGAGGACAGCCTGTCCACTTTTCCTCCATATAAACAGCGTAGCAGCCATACTCGCCAACCCTCCCGATTTTTCCAGGAGACTCCCGAAAATCTCCTGGGTCAACCATTCTCCCAATTTCCACCTAGACAGCAATATTGTGGGCGTCATGTCCGCTTTTTCTCCGTACAAACAGCATGTCAGCCCGGTCACGTAACACCTGCGGCTTCTACAGACACTCATAAGTGAATGCAAGGCATACTTGGTCAACAGCCATACAGGTCACACTGAGGGTGGCCGTATAAACAACTTTAACACTGTTACAAATATGCGCCACACTGTGAACCCAAAACCAAACAAGAATTAAAACACATTTCGGGAGAACATCGACACCGTAACAAAACAGAACAAATACCCAGAACCCGTTGCAGCACTAACTCCTCCGGGACGCTACAATATACACCCTTGCTACCACCAAACCCACTTTTGGTAGCCATCCACACACTTCTGATTGAATTTTTGACCACTCCTCTGGACAAAATTGGTGCAGTTCAGCTACATTTGTTGGATTTCTGACATGGACTTGTTTCTTCAGCATTGTCCACACATTTAAATCAGGACTTTGGGAAGGCCATTCTAAAACCTTCATCGTAGCCTGATTTAGCCACTTTCAATGTCATTGTCCTGTTGAAACACCCAACTGCGCCCAAGACCCAACCTCCAGGCTCCAGAAGAATTTGGAGGTAATCCTCCTTTTTCATTGTCCATTTACTCTATATAAAGCAGCAGTTCCATTGGCAGAAAAACAGGCCCAGAGCATGATACTACCACCACCATGCTTGACGGTAGGTTTGGTGTTCCTGGGATTTTCTCCTCCAAACATATTGCTGGGTATTGTGGCCAAACAGCTCCATTTTTGTTTCTGTACAAACTGTGTGTGTCATCCAAAAGAACTTGGGTGTGTTTTGAGACTGGTCGTGCAACAATACTCAAGACCCCTTTGGATCTGAACCTTTCACCTTAAAGCCTTAAATGCCGACACATTGTCACTTTATTAGAAGTTCTGGACCAAGAAAAAAATAGGTAAACATTTTAAGGCCTTTAGGCACATTTTGGAACACCCCCTTTTAGCTCCAAAATGTGGGTAGTAAGACTTGGTTGGTAGAGTGGCCGTGCCAGCAACCTGAGGGTTCCATGTTCGATTCCATCCTAGTCACTGCCGTTGTGTCCTTGGGCAAGACACTTTACCCACCTGCTCCCAGTGCCACCCACACTGCTTTAAATGTAACTTAGATATTGGGTTTCACTATGTAAAAGCGCTTTGAGTCACTAGAGAAAAGTGCTATATAAATATAATTCACTTCACCATTTGGAGAAAAAAACTAATTACTATTTTTCTCTCCAAAATTGCAACTTTTAGTGAAGTGAATTATATTTATATAGCGCTTTTTCTCTAGTGACTCAAAGTGCTTTACATATCTAAGTTACATTTAAAGCAGTGTGGGTGGCACTGGGAGCAGGTGGGTAAAGTGTCTTGCCCAAGGACACGACGGCAGTGACTAGGATGGTGTAAGCGGGAATCGAACCTGCAACCCTCAAGTTGCTGGCACGGCCGCTCTACCAACCGAGCTATACCACCCCTTTTAAAAATATTTCATACACAAAAATGCCAAAACAACACTTAATGGGAGACATGTTGCTTTTAAACTGTCAACATATTCTGCCACATCAGAGCAAAATGCAATAATCGACCCCAAAAGGGACAAGCGGTAGGAAATGGATGGACTTTAAAAACATTTGGCTTTAAGCAGACAGACTTGGGAGCTTTTGTCTACTTCATGCTCTCAAAATGAAGCAGACAGAGTGTGGACAGAAGAGGGAGAACAGACACATTTTGGCCTAAAAACTAACAATAAAGGTGAAGTTATAACACTGAAACTAGCTAGCTAGGTAGCTGCAGTGTTTTAGCTACTTCTAAATCACTAATCCTCGTCTCCATGGCAACAAATAAAGTAAGTTTCTTACAAGTATCATTATCACTGCAGGACGAGGAATATCTAAGCATGCTTCACTACACACTGTAGGAGGACACAATAGCTCTCAATGTAAACAAACGCCATGGGTGGATCTACACATGACATCCACTGTAATGATACCAAGTACAAGAGCGTATGTAGTCGATACTACTATGATTACATGGACATTTTTGATCGTCACAAAATCTGTTTTCCTTTAAAATGTATATTATGTCTATAAACTCAGGAAATACGTCCCTGGACACATGAGGACTTCAATTATGACCTTTGTATGATCCTGTAACTACTTGGTATCGGATTGATACCCAAATTTGTGGTATCAGCCAGAACTAATGTAAAGTATCCAAACAACAGAAGAATAAGTGATTATTACATTTTAACAGAAGTGTAGATAGAACATGTTAAAAGAGCGAATAAGCAGATATTAACAGTAAATGAACAAGTGGATTAATAATACATTTCTACAGCTTGTCCTTTATAATGTTAATAAAATAATAGGTGTATAAATGACACAATATGTTACTGCATATGTCAGCAGACTAATTAGGAGCCTTTGTTTGTTTACTTACTAATAAAAGACAAGTTGTATAATATGTTCATTATTTTATTTAAGGACTAAATTGCAATAATAAACATATGTTTCATGTACCCTAAGATTTTTTTGTCAAAATAAAGTCAATAATGACATTTTTTGCGATCCCCTTTATTTAGAAAAATACCGAAAGGTATAGAAATACCTTTTGGTATCGGGACAATCTAAGCTGTTTTGTGTCTATTTTGTGTCCTCTTCCCTTGGTGTTTTGTCAAGCTGGAGGAGGAAACACAGGCTGTGGTGTCTAAGAGGAAATGCTGATTCTTTTATATCCATCATAATGTTGACCATGTATCAGTTTTGAAGTCACATGTGCTCCAAATAAAGGTCTACGCACAAGGTCTATAGTTCTGTGACGACATCCCACCAAGAGAAAAGTTAAAGGTTGGTCTCCTGCTGGCCCCACTATGGACTGGACTCTCACACTATTATGTTAGATCCACTATGGACTGGACTCTCACTATTATGTTAGATCCACTATGGACTGGACTCTCACACTATTATGTTAGATCCACTATGGACTGGACTCTCACAATATTATGTTTGATCCACTATGGACTGGATTCTCACTATTATGTTAGATCCACTATGGACTGGACTCTCACACTATTATGTTAGATCCATTATGGACTGGACTCTCACACTATTATGTTAGATCCACTATGGACTGGACTCTCACACTATTATGTTAGATCCATTATGGACTGGACTCACACTATTATGTTAGATCCACTATGGACTGGACTCTCACTATTATGTTAGATCCACTATGGACTGGACTCTCACTATTATGTTAGATCCATTATGGACTGGACTCTCACACTATTATGTTAGATCCACTATGGACTGGACTCTCACACTATTATGTTAGATCCACTATGGACTGGACTCTCACTATTATGTTAGATCCACTATGGACTGGACTCTCACACTATTATGTTAGATCCACTATGGACTGGACTCTCACAATATTATGTTGGATCCACTATGGACTGGATTCTCACTATTATGTTAGATCCACTATGGACTGGACTCTCACACTATTATGTTAGATCCATTATGGACTGGACTCTCACACTATTATGTTAGATCCACTATGGACTGGACTCTCACACTATTATGTTAGATCCACTATGGACTGGACTCTCACTATTATGTTAGATCCACTATGGACTGGACTCTCACACTATTATGTTAGATCCACTATGGACTGGACTCTCACTATTATGTTAGATCCACTATGGACTGAACTCTCTCACTATTATGTTAGATCCACTATGGACTGGACTCTCACTATTATGTTGGATCCACTATGGACTGGACTCTCACTATTATGTTAGATCCACTATGGACTGGACTCTCACTATTATGTTAGATCCACTATGGACTGGACTCTCTCACTATTATGTTAGATCCACTATGGACTGGACTCTCACACTATTATGTTAGATCCACTATGGACTGGACTCTCACTATTATGTTAGATCCACTATGGACTGGACTCTCACACTATTATGTTAGATCCACTATGGACTGGACTCTCACTATTATGTTAGATCCACTATGGACTGGACTTTCACTATTATGTTAGATCCACTATGGACTGGACTTTCACTATTATGTTAGATCCACTATGGACTGGACTTTCACTATTATGTTAGATCCACTATGGACTGGACTCTCACTATTATGTTAGATCCACTATGGACTGGACTCTTACTATTATGTTAGATCCGCTATGGACTGGACTCTCTTACTTTTATGTTAGATCCACTATGGACTGGACTCTCACTATTATGTTAGATCCACTATGGACTGAACTCTCTTACTATTATGTTAGATCCACTATGGACTGGACCCTCACACTATTATGTTAGATCCACTATGGACTGGACTCTCTTACTATTATGTTTGATCCACTATGGACTGGACTCTCTTACTATTATGTTAGATCCACTATGGACTGGACTCTCACTATTATGTTAGATCCACTATGGACTGGATTCTCTCACTATTATGTTAGATCCACTATGGACTGGACTCTCTTACTATTATGTTAGATCCACTATGGACTGGACTCTCACTATTATGTTAGATCCACTATGGACTGGACCCTCACACTATTATGTTAGATCCACTATGGACTGGACTCTCACACTATTATGTTAGATCCACTATGGACTGGACTCTCTCACTATTATGTTAGATCCACTATGGACTGGACTCTCACTATTATGTTAGATCCACTATGGACTGGACTCACACTATTATGTTAGATCCACTATGGACTGGACTCTCTTACTATTATGTTAGATCCACTATGGACTGGACTCTCTTACTATTATGTTAGGTCCACTATGGACTGGACTCTCACTATTATGTTAGATCCACTATGGACTGGACTCTCACACTATTATGTTAGATCCACTATGGACTGGACTCTCACACTATTATGTTAGATCCACTATGGACTGGACTCTCTCACTATTATGTTAGATCCACTATGGACTGGACTCTCTCACTATTATGTTAGATCCACTATGGACTGGACTCTCACACTATTATGTTAGATCCACTATGGACTGGACTCTCTTACTATTATGTTAGATCCACTATGGACTGGACTCTCTTACTATTTTGTTAGATCCACTATGGACTGGACTCTCTTACTATTATGTTAGGTCCACTATGGACTGGACTCTCTTACTATTATGTTAGGTCCACTATGGACTGGACTCTCTTACTATTATGTTAGGTCCACTATGGACTGGACTCTCTTACTATTATGTTAGGTCCACTATGGACTGGACTCTCTTACTATTATGTTAGGTCCACTATGGACTGGACTCTCTTACTATTATGTTAGGTCCACTATGGACTGGACTCTCTTACTATTATGTTAGGTCCACTATGGACTGGACTCTCTTACTATTATGTTAGGTCCACTATGAACTTTTCAGGAGCACAAAACCCATGAAGAAAACTCGTTGGTGACATTTTCAGCATGTGGACCAGGACTATAAAAACAAAAGGTGTTCCTTGGACTTACAGAGGAGCTGTGGGGTAGAAGGAGGTGACGTAGGACCCCAGGACATCTTCCCCGCTGCAGTGCTGGTGAAAAGGAGAGGGCGGCTGTGTCCCAGGAGTCACATGACTGGCGGGGAGAGGAGAGAGGACATGAATGTGAGGTTTCAGGACTTGTGTGCATGGTGGACTTACCTGAGGAGTCTCTGGTCCTCCACACCTTTCAGCGTCACCCACTGCCCATAGCAACCACCCTCGCTTGCTTCCGGGCAGGTTGACAGAGGTTTCCATGGCAACGAGTCGGCGCAGGCACTTAAAGCGTCCGGGAGAGAATCCCCGCACGCCATCGGGAAGGGGACGGCGCCGTAAGCCGCCGCCACCTGCGAGCCAGCGTGTTTAGGTCACGGGGAAAACAGCGGCGGGGACAAAGGTGGGTGGAGTCTCACCTTCCTCCCCGACGTGGACAGAGAGTCAGCCAGCTGCCACATGGGGACGCCGTCCCTCCGCCTGTATGGCACGGTGAGTGCGTCCAGGGCGAGCGCCAGCACGGCACTGGAGTGGTACCAAAGCCAAGGCTGCGAGGCAGGTGCAGGGGGTTTTAGCGCGGGGGAGAGGGGGGCCAAACAAAGCGAGGCGTGGCTTACGTCATAGGTGAGGTGAGGGAAGCTGACGGGCGCCAACGCACGCAGACCCAGCCCGCCTCGCAGTGTCAGTGGGCAGTAGAAGGAGCTGTGACTGGACAGCTGCGCCGTCGCCATGGCACAGTTCAGCAGCCGATACACATCTGTGGCGGGAGTCTGCTCGGACACACACACACACACACGCACACGCACACGCACACGCACACACACACGCACACACACACGCACGCACGCACGCACGCACGCACACACACGCACGAACACACACACACACACACACAAAAAAACACACAGACGGACACACGGCCACACAGACACACACAAATACGGACAGACAGACACACACACACAGAGACACACACGCACACGCACACACACAGAGACACACACGCACACACACACACGCACGCACGCACGCACGAACGAACGCACACACACAGAGACACACACGCACACACACACACACGGACACACACACGGACACACGGCCACACACAGACACACACAAATACGGACAGACAGACACATACACACAGAGACACACGGACGGACATGGACACACACAGACGGACACACACAGACACACAGAGACACACACACACGCACACACAGAGACACACACACACAGACACACACACGCACACACAGAGACACACACACGCAGACACACACACGCACACAGACACACAAAGAGACACACACACAGAGACACACACATACAAAGACACACACACACAGACACACAAAGAGACACACACACATACACAAAGACACACACACACACACAACAGACACACACACACACACACAAAGACACACACACACACAAGTACACACACACAACAGACACACACACACACACAGCAGACACACACACAGACACACACAGTCAAAGGCCTCGCACTTTCTCTCCCGGCGGTCGACTTACCGAGTCGGGGCGAGCGACGGGCTCCATGCCGTAAGTGAGGATCCCTCGGCCGCCGTACGAGTCCTGGAGCAGTTCCGTGACCTTTGACCCCAAGCCAGCGAAGCCGTCGGCCACGTCGCAGAGGATCTGGAAGCCCTGAGGAGCCATTTGAGGAGGTGAAGGAAGGAAGGAAAGAGGAGGAAGGAAGGAAGAACTGACCTGGAAGTAGTCGCACTCTTCCACAAAGAAATGCAGTTTGTCCTCCAGCTCGTCCACAACCTTGCCCTGCAGGAGAGACTCGCCCTGGCCAAAAACCTCCAGACGCTCGGCCTCTCTGGTCAGGACAAGCATGGCTTCTTTACAATCCACCTCTCAACAAACCTCACTTTCAGACGCGAAAGGACCAACGTTTAATGCAACGTGTAATGCAACGTTTAATGTAACGTGCAATGCAACGTGTAATGCAACATTTAATGCAACGTGTAATGCAACATGTAATGCAACGTTTAATGCAACGTGTAATGCAACGTTTAATGTAACGTGCAATGCAACGTGTAATGCAACGTGTAATGCAACATGTAATGCAACATTTAATGCAACGTGTAATGCAACGTGTAATGCAACGTGTAATGCAACATTTAATGCAACGTGTAATGCAACGTGTAATGCAACATGTAATGCAACATGTAATGCAACATTTAATGCAACGTGTAATGCAACGTGTAATGCAACATGTAATGCAACATTTAATGCAACGTGTAATGCAACGTGTAATGCAACATGTAATGCAACGTGTAATGCAACGTGTAATGCAACGTTTAATGCAATGTTTAATGCAACTTGTAACGCAACGTTTAATGCAACTTGTAACGGAACGTGCAACGCAATGTGTAATGCAACGTGTAATGCAACGTGCAATGCAACGTGTAATGCAATGTGTAACGCAACGTTTAATGCAACTTGTAATGCAACATGTAATGCAGCGTGCAATGCAACGTGTAATATAACATTTAATGCAACGTGTAATGCAACGTGTAACGCAACGTTTAATGCAACTTGTAACGCAACATGTAATGCAACGTTTAATGCAACGTGTAATGCAACGTGTAATGCAACATGTAATGCAACATGTAATGCAACGTGTAATGATACGTGTAATGCGACGTGTAATGCAACATGTGATGCAACATGTAATGCAACGTGTAATGCAACATGTAATGCAACATGTAATGCAACATGTAATGCAACGTGTAATGATACGTGTAATGCAACGTGTAATGCAACATGTAATGCAACGTGTAATGTAACATGTAATGCAACGTGTAACGCAACATGCAACGCAATGTTTAGTGCAACGTGTAATGATACGTGTAATGCAACGTGTAATGCAACATGTAATGCAACGTGTAATGCAACGTGTAATGCAACGTGTAATGCAACGTGTAACGCAACATGCAACGCAATGTTTAGTGCAACGTGTAATGATACGTGTAATGCAACGTGTAATGCAACGTGTAATGCAACATGTAATGCAACGTGTAATGATACGTGTAATGCAACGTGTAATGCAACATGTAATGCAACGTGTAATGTAACATGTAATGCAACGTGTAACGCAACATGCAACGCAATGTTTAGTGCAACGTGTAATGATACGTGTAATGCAACGTGTAATGCAACATGTAATGCAACGTGTAATGTAACATGTAATGCAACGTGTAACGCAACATGCAACGCAATGTTTAGTGCAACGTGTAATGATACGTGTAATGCAACGTGTAATGCAACATGTAATGCAACGTGTAATGCAACGTGTAATGCAACGTGTAATGCAACGTGTAACGCAACATGCAACGCAATGTTTAGTGCAACGTGTAATGATACGTGTAATGCAACGTGTAATGCAACGTGTAATGCAACGTGCCCGTCTGGTCACTTCCGCAGCCCGTTTAGGCACCAAATGTGTTGCCAGGTAAGTATTTGAGCAGCAAAACATGACATGAGCCAACCTTCTTGAAGAAGACAGGCTAGTTAAGTAAGTCAAGCAAATAAGGTCAGAAGGTAAGTCAAATAATAAAGTACATATGTAAGGTAAGTACAGTAAGTTAAGCAGACAAACTAAGTCATGGAAGTACATTTAGCTAAAAAATAAAGTAAACATAGAAGGAAGTGGGAGTAAAGCAAATAAGTCATGCAAGTAAACCAAGTAAGAAAGTAAGCAAGATAAGTGGAAAATTAAATAGAAAGGTAAGTGAAGTAAGTAAAAGAATTGAAGTGAACGTAGTAATTAATGCAAGTAAACCAAAGTAAGAAAGTAAATGGCCCAGTAAAGTAAGGAATATAATATAGGTAAAGTAAATAAGTAAGGTAAGTAAAGGAACAAAGTCAAGTAAACAAACTAAGTAAACAAGTAAGGAAAGTGAAGTGAACATAAACCAAAGTAAGAAAGTAAATTAAGTAAAAACAAGTAAGTACATTTAGTAAAGTAAGTAAATAAGTAATGTAGGGAATTAAGTAAAATGAGAAAGTGATGTGAGTAAAAGTAAAAAAGGCAGTATGGTAAGTTAGTAAAATAAGTAAGGAAGTAAACTAAATAATTTATGTAAACCAAGTAAATTAAGTAACTAAGGAAAGTAAGTAAATTAAGTAACTAAGGAAAATAAGTAAATTAAATAAATTAAGTAACTAAGGAGAGCAAGTAAATTAAGTAACTAAGGAAAATAAGTAAATTAAATAATTTAAGTATATGTAAGTAAATTAAGGAAAGTAAGTAAATCAAGTAACTAAGGGAAATAAGTAAATTAAAGAAATTAAGTAAATTAAGTAACTATGGAAAGTAAGTAAATTAAGTAACTAAGGAAAATAAGTAAATTAAATAAATTAAGTAAATTAAGTAACTAAGGAAAGCAAGTAGCTTAAGTAAAAGTAAGTAATTTAAGTAACTAAGGAAAGTAAGGAAAGTAACTAAGGAAAGTAAGTACGTAAATTAAGTAACTGAGGAAAGTAAATTAAGTAACTAAGGAACGTAAGTAATCTAATTTACTAAGGAAAATAAGTAAATTTAATAAATGAAGAAAATGTAAGTAAATTAAGTAACTAAGGAAAGCAAGTAAATTAAGTAAAAGTAATTTAAGTAACTAAGGAAAGTAAGAACATTAAGTAACTAAGGAAAGTAAGAACATTTTGTAAAAGTAAGTAAATTAAGTAATTAAGTAAAGTAAGTAATTTAAGTAACTAAGGAAAGTAAATTAAGTAACTAAGAAAAGTAAGTAAATTAAGTAACTAATGAAAATAAGTAAATTAAATAAATTAAGTAAATGTAAGTAAATTAAGTCACTAAGGAAAGTAAGTAAATTAAGTAACTAAGAAAAGTAAGAAAATTTTGTAAAAGTAAGTAAATTAAGTAACTAAGTAAAGTAAGTAATTTAAGTAACTAAGGAAAGTAAATTAAGTAACTTAGAAAAGTAAGTAAATTAAGTAACTAATGAAAATAAGTAAATTAAATAAATTAAGTAAATGTAAGTAAATTAAGTAACTAAGGAAAGCAAGTAAATTAAGTAAAAGTAATTTAAGTAACTAAGGAAAGTAAGTAAATTAAGTAACTAAGGAAAGTAAGTAAATTAAGTAAAAGTAAGTAATTTAACTATCTAAGGAAAGTAAGTAAATTAAGTAACTAAGGAAAGTAAGTAAATTAAGTACAGTTAATAGTTTAAGTAACTAAGGAAAGTAAGTAAATTAAGTAACTAATGAAAGTAAGTTAATTAAGTAAAGTAAGTAGTTTAAGTAACTAAGGAAAGTAAGTAAATTACGTAATTAAGGAAAGCAAGTAAATTAGGTAACTAAAGAAAGTAAATAAATTAAGTAACTAAAGAAAGTAAATAAATTAGGTAACTAAGGAAAGTAAGTAAATTAAGTAACTAAAAAAGTAAGTAAATTAAGTAACTAAAGAAAGTAAGTACGGTAAGTATGTACTGTTAGTAAGAAAGTGAAGTAAATAAAGTGATGCAAGTAGTTAAAGCAAGTAGAGTAAAAGGAACTGCAAGTAAGTAATGCAGTAAAGTAATTAAATAAAGAAAGTAAGTGAAGTAAAATTGTAAGTATGATATACAGTATGTCTATTATGTTAGCTACCTCTCTTTGTTTATGTTTATTTTCTGTTAGATCTACTCTCTATTTATGCTGCAGCTGTTACATATACTGGAATATTGGACATGCTCAGTGTCATATGTTATATAAAATATATCAGTATATATCATATACTGTATGTAAAATATGTAAATATTACATATATTATATTTTCTATTGCTAATACGTTACATTTTTAGTCTACTTTATACCTGCATTGTCCTTTCCATCCTTTGTAAGTGAGCTACTGTGTGGAACAATTTACCTTGTGGATCATTAAAGTTTGTCCAAGTCTAAGTCTAAGTAAAGTGAGTCAATAAGTAAGTCAATTAGTAATTCAATTAGTAGGTCAATAAGTAGGTCAATAAGTCAAGTAAATTAAGTAAGAAAGAATTACAACATCCTAGAGTTTATCATCAATATTTACTTTGACAGCACCTTCGCAGTCAGTGTGTCCTACCCATCATGGTTGTACTGGTGGATGACGGAGACGGTGCGGGGGTGCAGTCAGTGTGTCCTACCCATCATGGTTGTACTGGTGGATGACGGAGACGGTGCGGGGGTGCAGTCAGTGTGTCTTACCCATCATGGTTGTACTGGTGGATGACGGAGACAGTGCGGGGGTGCAGTCAGTGTGTCCTACCCATCATGGTTGTACTGGTGGATGACGGAGACGGTGCGGGGGTGCAGTCAGTGTGTCTTACCCATCATGGTTGTACTGGTGGATGACGGAGACGGTGCGGAGGTGCAGTTAGTGTGTCTTACCCATCATGGTTGTACTGGTGGATGACGGAGACGGTGCGGGGGTGCAGTCAGTGTGTCTTACCCATCATGGTTGTACTGGTGGATGACGGAGACGGTGCGGGGGTGCAGTCAGTGTGTCTTACCCATCATGGTTGTACTGGTGGATGACGGAGACGGTGCGGGGGTGCGGTCAGTGTGTCTTACCCATCATGGTTGTACTGGTGGATGACGGAGACGGTGCGGGGGTGCAGTCAGTGTGTCTTACCCATCATGGTTGTACTGGTGGATGACGGAGACGGTGCGGGGGTGCAGTCAGTGTGTCCTACCCATCATGGTTGTACTGGTGGATGACGGAGACGGTGCGGGGGTGCAGTCAGTGTGTCCTACCCATCATGGTTGTACTGGTGGATGACGGAGACGGTGCGGGGGTGCAGTCAGTGTGTCTTACCCATCATGGTTGTACTGGTGGATGACGGAGACGGTGCGGGGGTGCAGTCAGTGTGTCTTACCCATCATGGTTGTACTGGTGGATGACGGAGACGGTGCGGGGGTGCAGTCAGTGTGTCCTACCCATCATGGTTGTACTGGTGGATGACGGAGACGGTGCGGGGGTGCAGTCAGTGTGTCTTACCCATCATGGTTGTACTGGTGGATGATGGAGACGGTGCGGGGGTGCAGTCAGTGTGTCCTACCCATCATGGTTGTACTGGTGGATGACGGAGACGGTGCGGGGGTGCAGTCAGTGTGTCTTACCCATCATGGTTGTACTGGTGGATGACGGAGACGGTGCGGGGGTGCAGTCAGTGTGTCCTACCCATCATGGTTGTACTGGTGGATGACGGAGACGGTGCGGGGGTGCAGTCAGTGTGTCTTACCCATCATGGTTGTACTGGTGGATGACGGAGACGGTGCGGGGGTGCAGTCAGTGTGTCTTACCCATCATGGTTGTACTGGTGGATGACGGAGACGGTGCGGGGGTGCAGTCAGTGTGTCTTACCCATCATGGTTGTACTGGTGGATGACGGAGACGGTGCGGGGGTGCAGTCAGTGTGTCTTACCCATCATGGTTGTACTGGTGGATGACGGAGACGGTGCGGGGGTGCAGTCAGTGTGTCTTACCCATCATGGTTGTACTGGTGGATGACGGAGACGGTGCGGGGGTGCAGTCAGTGTGTCCTACCCATCATGGTTGTACTGGTGGATGACGGAGACGGTGCGGGGGTGCAGTCAGTGTGTCCTACCCATCATGGTTGTACTGGTGGATGACGGAGACGGTGCGGGGGTGCAGTCAGTGTGTCCTACCCATCATGGTTGTACTGGTGGAAGACGGAGACGGTGCGGGGGTGCAGTCAGTGTGTCCTACCCATCATGGTTGTACTGGTGGATGACGGAGACGGTGCGGGGGTGCAGTCAGTGTGTCTTACCCATCATGGTTGTACTGGTGGATGACGGAGACGGTGCGGGGGTGCAGTCAGTGTGTCCTACCCATCATGGTTGTACTGGTGGATGACGGAGACGGTGCGGGGGTGCAGTCAGTGTGTCCTACCCATCATGGTTGTACTGGTGGATGACGGAGACGGTGCGGGGGTGCAGTCAGTGTGTCCTACCCATCATGGTTGTACTGGTGGATGACGGAGACGGTGCGGGGGTGCAGGTGAATGCGCAGGAAGTCGGACCACACCTTCACACTTCCCTCCAGCTGGTAGCTCTTCTGGATGGCGGCCAGCTGATCGTTGACCGTGTCCAGCCTCAAAGAGCCTGTGTGACGTCAGGACAACATTAAAGTGAGCACACGTGGGTACGACGTCACACCATTTTCCTCACCTTCACACGGGGACTGGCGGCTTGAAGTGAAATCCACCTCAGTCAGTATGTCCCCTCTCTAAACACCAGAACAAGTCAACCAAGTACTACTTTTTACCTGTTCCATGACCAAATACTCACGTCCAACTTGTCTAAATCTTCCAGGAAGGAGTTTTTTTCAGGGGGGCTCTGTTTGTGCGTCATCAGGCTTCCATCCCTGTCGAGGGTGCACACGTTAAAGTACACCCTTTCACTCGGGGGATGTTTTGTACAGCAGAGTGGATTATTCTGCACATTTTGACATAAATGTCAGAACAGGGTATCTGCAGGTTTCAGCAAGTCAAATTTAAGACTTTTTAAGACCTTTTTAATGCCACCTTGAATTAAATTTAAGACCGAAAAAAACAATAAAAAATCTATAAATATAAGCGATGGTTGGAGATCCCACTGTACTACAACCTCAATGACAATCAGTCAAGTTTACTTTTTTTATGTTTATTAATAAACAAACTGATAAGCACCACTCTGCCAAACAGCTTATCAAAAATCTTGAGAGATCCAGAAACTTTGACATCCAAAACAAACAAACCAACACCTACGCCAGTACAAACATAATAACCGAGGTGAGGGTAAAAATAAATGACATTTGCTCAATAATAGTGCAATAATAGTGCAAAACAGTATTATAACATCAACAACAAAACATGGACATCCAGTTGTTTCTTCTTCGTGCTGTGATTCAGTGTTTCATCGAGAATTAACACATACCGAGACCCGTTGACTTGGTCGAAGAGCAGGTTTTGGATGTGAGGTGTTAATCCGTGTCTCGTAATATATGCTGTTTTATCCTTTTCGCAGGAAAATGTATTAGCAACCTGAGAATCAGGAAACATCACACGAAAAAGATCGCCAATCCCGTCATTTGAGGTGAAGGATTGATGTTTCACCACAGTGTGCAAGATCCATAGCACCTGGGATTTGAATGTTGCTGTCCCGCCGAAGATTAGTGTCAGGTCAGTGCTGCTAGCGGCAGTTGTTGCTAGCTGGGGGGGCGCGGGCGCTGGACCCACGCAGAACTGAGAGATGTCCGATGTTTGTTTTTGGCTCTCTGCCGCGATTCTATGCTTACCGCACTGCATGTGCTATTCGACCGCTCTAATTCCCATGGTGCCAAGTTTGAAATCCCTCTTACAAAAGTATGCACCTGGCCTCCTTGGGATTGGCAACAGGCTTAAGCCATCTTTTAAACCGGCTGTCCTCCAGCCAACGCTCGCAAAAGTAGCATTTCCCCATGCTGACTGAAAGGCTGGACGCGAGGAAGAAAGGAAGGAGTCTGCGCGCGACTGACACTGAAATCACTCACTTTTACTCAAAGACGTGCCGTAACTTTTACTCCATCGACGTGCTCCGAAAAAAGAAAAAAAAAAACTGGCCCAACAATTTAAGACCATTGAGTACTGAATTTAAAACCATCTTAGGAATTTCTAATACAATTAATACTTTTTAAGGCCTTAATTTTAGATACATGAATTTAAAACTTTTTAAGGATCTGCGTATACCCTGCAGAATAATTGTATCCAAGTTTCAGCTGTCTTTGATCTTACCAGTCAAAAGGTTTGTAAAACTCCCCTGTGTCGGATAGGAAGCGGCATGAAGGTGTCGGTTTCTTTGATCTATTGTAACCCACAGGAAGATTTTGTCTTGACCCGAGATCTACAAAGCCGAGAGGAAGCAGGACCTGACCCCCCCTCCGGGCACCTTTTCTTTGAACTGTTTTGCAACCAAAGGCGACGGCTGTTTACGACCCCCCTTCCTTTGGAAACAGCTGTTGCCATGTAATCAGGTAAAATCCAAATAAAGGAGGAGGCGTGCAACCTTACCATGATTTGATTTACGTGGACCCCGATTTAAACAAGTTGAAAAACTTATTGGGGTGTTACCATTTAGTGGTCAATTGTACGAAATATGTACTGAACCAGGGGTGCCCACACTTTTTCTGCAGGCGACCTACTTTTCAATTGACCAACTCGAAGGGATCTACCTCATTTATATATATCATTTATATTTATTTATTTATGAAAGAGACATTTTTGTAAACAAGTTAAATGTGTTTAATGATAATACAAGCATGTGTAACACATATAGATGTCTTTCTTTCACGAAGACAAGAATATAAGTTGGTGTATTACCTGATTCTGATGACTTGCATTGATTGGAATCAGACAGTAATGATGATAACGCCCACATTTTCAAATGGAGGAGAAAAAAAGTTGTCCTTTCTGTACAATACCACATGAAAGTGGTTGGTTTTTGGCATTTAATTCATCCAGCTTCCATACACTTTACAAGAAAAACATTGGCGGCAAATTCCGTAGCTTGCTTGATTGACATTCACGGCACCCGAGGGTCTTGTGAGATGACGCTGGCTGCTGCCAGTTCATTATTATGAAAAAATGACAGAGGAAGGCGAGAAACACTTTTTATTTCAACAGACTTTCGAGCCGTCCCTTCCGTCAAAACTCTAAAGGCCGACTGCACATTTCCTATCTTCACAATAAAAGCCCTGCTTCATGCTGCCTGCGCTAACAAAATAAGAGTCTCGGAAAGCTGGCGTGCACAAGTGATGTGCACGCCAGCTTTCTGAGGGATCGCTTGTGCACGCCAGCTTTCCGAGACTCTGTATTTAGTTAGCGCAGGCAGCACGAAGCAGGGCTTTTATTGTGAAGATAGGAAATGTGCAGTCGGCCTTTAGAGTTTTGACGGAAGGTACGGTGCTAGAGTCTGTTGAAATAAAAAGTGTTTCTCGCCTTCCTCTCGGTCATATTTTAATAATAATGATCTTGCAGCAGCCAGCGTCATCTCACAAGACCCTCCGGTACCGTGAATGTCATTTAAGTGACGTCTTGGTGAAGATTGATGATCACTCATTTTTAGGTCTATTTTTTTTAAAAGCCTGGCTGGAGATCGACTGACACACCCCCCGCGGTCGACTGGTAGCTCGCGATCGACGTAATGGGCACCCCTGTACTGAACTGTGCAATCTACTAATAAAAGTTCCAATCAAAAATTTAAATCAATCAAATCGTCAGAACGTGGTGGAAGACTGTACAAAGAGTACAGCCCAGATGTTTCTCCTCAATGAGCTGAATTGAATTCTGCCTCTGTTTAATTCCTTGCTTCTTGTCTGTTTAATAGATGTCATCAGTGTTTGGAGCTGACAATAACAGCAAATTGTGTGTACCAGGAAATAGTGGACTTGTCTTTGCCGGCATCATACAGACTTCCCTCCTGCCGCAGAGTCACCAGACTTCCTGTGCCGGCCAAAAGATGAAGTGGGTTTAAAGCCAAAAAGGGACAGATTGTGAGCATGGAAGACATCGGTACCTTTGAGGTCCATGGCGATGAGGCGGGGGGTGTAGGTGATGTTCCCGCCCAGCGTCTGGCCTTCGCGAAACAGGACATCGCTCTGGATGTCTCCAGGGGGCATCTCTGGGTCGTAACATAGAGATGCATCCTGACAAATGTTAGAGGAATATTTGCCACCTTAGTAGAATGGAAAGCTTGGGATCGACCGGGCTGAATATCAGCGCCAAAAGTTTGGACACACATTCTCCTCATTCAGTGGCTTTTCTTTATTTTCATGACTATTTACATTGTAGAGTGTCACATCAAAACTCTGAATGAACACACGTGGAGTTATGTACTTAACAAAAAAATGTGAAATAAATGAAAGTAAGATACAATTTAATTGCAAATAATAATGTGGCTTCAACACTTTAGTCATAATTTTTGCACTTGAGAAAAATTCTCTCTGATTTTAAACTCCAGACCTCTTCTCTTTGTTGGAGATTGTCATTACTGCCACAAGTGGTGGAAGAGTGTATTACAACTGAGTACCGCTATGGCCCATATGGCCGACCGCAGCTGAGAAACAGATGTTGATTGGAGGCCATCTCTTGGTTAAGAAACACCGTCTTAAGGGGCCTGTTCATTTTTTTATGACATACAGTACAGGCCAAAAGTTTGGACGCACCTTCTAGTCATTTAATGCGTTTTCTTTATTTTCATGACTATCTACATTGTAGATTGTCACATCAAAACTCTGAATGAACACATGTGGAGCTATGTGCTTAACAAAAAAAGGTGAAATAACTGAAAATAAGATACAATATAATTGCAAATAAAAATACAGCTTCAACACTTTTAGTCATAATTTTTGCACTTGAGAAAATTCTCTCTGATTTTAAACTCCAGAGTGTATTACAACTGAGTACCGCTATGGCTCATTTGGATGACCGCAGCTGAGAAACAGATGTTGATTGGCGGCCATCTCTTAGCCCGAACAAATGGTTAAGAAACACCGTCTTAAGGGGCCTGTTCATTTTTTTGTGACATTCAGTACAGGTCAAAAGTTTGGACACACCTTCTCATTCAATGTGTTTTCTTTATTTTCATGACTATTTACATTGTAGATTGTCACATCAAAACTATGAATGAACACGGGGAGTTATCCATCCATCCATTTTCTACCGCTTATCCCCTTTTAGGGTCGCGGGGGGCGCTGGCGCCTATCTCAGCAACAATCGGGCGGTAGGCGGCGTACACCCTGGACAAGTCGCAGGGCCAACACAGATAGACAGACATTATGTACTTAATTTAAAAAAAGGGGAAATAACTAAAAACATGTTTTGTATTCAAGTTTCTTCAAAATAGCCACCCTTTGCTCTGCATACTTTTGGCATTCTTTCGATGAAAGGTGCGCTTAAATAATGAATGTAATATAAATCCTGTAAACTTTTAAAAATGTTAAAAAAAAACAACTTAAAGCTTTGTCTAGCTGTTTACTGACATATACTATTTATGTTTAAATAACTTTGACTGCAAATGACACTCGGCTCCAAATATCTGTTATTGGCCTACTTAACGACTAATAATCAGTATCGGCCTTGAAAAAAAACATTGGTCCACCTCGAGTAAGGAGTCGGTCTCTGTTTTGAGGAAAAACACCCTGTGTTTGCATCTTTGCACATACACACAGGCATATGGCATCCTAGTTTTGATGGTGAGAAGAGGTGCCAGATATGAGATGGCGCGTGTCAAAGACACATATACTAAGAAGGTTAACTTTTCGCCAAGACACTTGGATTTTCACCCGAACGCTTTCCTAGGGAGGTGTTTAGGGCACGTCCGACCGGTAGACCCAGGACACGTTGAGTAGACTATGTCTCCCAACTGGCCTGGGAACGACTCGGGATCCCCCGGTAAGAGCTGGACGGAGTGGCTGGGGGGAGAGAAGTCTGGGCTTCCCTGCTTAGGCTGCTGCCCCGCGACCCGACCTTGGATAAGCGGAAGAAGATGGATGGATGGATAGAATACAAAACATGTTTTCAGTCATTTAACTTTTTTTTTGGGGTCAAGTACATAACTCCCAGTGTTCATTCATAGTTGTGATGCCTTCAGGGGTAGGAAACCTATGGCTCGCGAGCCAGATGTGGCTCTTTTGATGACTGCACCTGGCTCTCAGATAAATCTTAGCTGACGTTGTTTAAGGCGATAAGTAATAAATAAATCCGCTGGAAATCACAGTGTTATAAATAACCCTTGATGCCATCTACGCAGTGTTGGGAGACTTTTTTGCTGTTCTTCTTCTGTTCGATGTAGCTTTCTGTGCAGAATTCCGCAAATTCTTCTTTAGCCGTCCTCAATGGCTATGAGTTGTTGTTTTTTCCCTTGGCCTCAGTCTGCACCTCCTCTCCAGGGCCCAGGCTAAGACCGATTTTTTTTATTTTGTTTTAATCTTCTATTTCCCTAAAACAGCCCACTACCTATAATATAGGTTTTTTAAACATAAGATCATTGTCTCCTAAAACGTTGTTAGTTAATGATATTATCAGAGACAACAATCTTAACGTCATCGGTCTCAGCGAAACCTGGCTTAAACCAAACGACTTTTTTGCGCTAAATGAGGCATGTCCTCCTAACTTTACACATGCGCATATGCCCGTCCGCTCAAAAGGGGTGGGGGGGTTGCACTAATATACAACGAAAACTTTAACCTTAGTCCTAACATAAATAATAAATATAAATCGTTTGAGGTGCTTACTATGAGGTCTGTCACACCGCTGCCTCTACACCTGGCTGTTATCTACCGCCCCCCAGGGCCCTATTCGGACTTTATTAATGAATTCTCAGAGTTCGTTGCTGATCTAGTGACACACGCCGATAATATAATCATAATGGGGGACTTTAATATCCATATGAATACCCCATCGGACCCACCGTGCGTAGCGCTCCAGACTGTAATTGATAGCTGTGGTCTCACACAAATAATAAATGAACCCACGCATCGCAACGGTAATACGATAGACCTAGTGCTTGTCAGGGGCATCAACGTTTCCAAAGTTACGATACTCCCGTGTACTAAAGTATTGTCTGATCATTACCTTATAAAATTCGAGGTTCAGACGCATGTTCGTCAAACTAATAATAATAATAACTGCTATAGCAGCCGCAACATTAATACAGCCACAACGACAACTCTTGCTGACCTACTGCCTTCGGTAATGGCACCATTCCCAAAGTATGTGGGCTCTATTGATAACCTCACTAACAACTTTAACGACGCCCTGCGCGAAACCATTGATAACATAGCACCGCTAAAGTTAAAAAAGGCTCCAAAAAAGCGCACCCCGTGGTTTACAGAAGACACTAGAGCTCAGAAATTATTATGTAGAAAGCTGGAACGCAAATGGCGCACGACTAAACTTGAGGTGCACCATCAAGTATGGAGTGATGGTTTAATAACTTATAAACGCATGCTTACCTTAGCTAAAGCTAAATATTACTCAAATCTCATCCACCGTAATAAAAACGATCCTAAATTTTTGTTTAGTACGGTAGCATCGCTAACCCAACAAGGGACTCCTTCCAGTAGCTCAACCCACTCAGCTGATGACTTTATGCAATTCTTTAGTAAGAAAATTGAAGTCATTAGAAAGGAGATTAAAGACAATGCGTCCCAGCTACAACGGGGTTCTATTAACACTGACACGATTGTATATACGGCGGATACTGCCCTCCAAAATACTTTCTCTCGTTTTGAGGAAATAACATTAGAGGAATTGTTACAACGTGTAAATGGAATAAAACAGACAACATGTTTACTTGACCCTCTTCCTGGGAAACTGATCAAGGAGCTCTTTGTATTATTAGGTCCATCAGTGCTAAATATTATAAACTTATCACTCTCCTCGGGCACTGTTCCCCTAGCATTCAAAAAAGCGGTTATTCATCCTCTTCTTAAAAGACCTAACCTCGATCCTGACCTCATGGTAAACTACCGACCGGTGTCTCACCTTCCCTTTATTTCAAAAATCCTTGAAAAAATTGTTGCGGAGCAGTTAAATGAACACTTAGCGTCTAACAATCTATGTGAAACCTTTCAATCCGGTTTCAGGGCAAATCACTCCACGGAGACAGCCCTCGCAAAAATGACTAAATATCTATTGCTAACGATGGATTCTGATGCGTCATCTATGTTGCTGCTCCTCGATCTTAGCGCTGCTTTCGATACCGTCGATCATAATATTTTATTAGAACGTATCAAAACACGAATTGGTATGTCAGACTTAGCCCTGTCTTGGTTTAACTCTTATCTTACTGATAGGATGCAGTGTGTCTCCCATAACAATGTGACCTCGGACTACGTTAAGGTAACGTGTGGAGTTCCCCAGGGTTCGGTCCTTGGCCCTGCACTCTTCAGCATCTACATGCTGCCGCTAGGTGACATCATACGCAAATACGGTATTAGCTTTCACTGTTATGCTGATGACACCCAACTCTACATGCCCCTAAAGCTGACCAACACGCCGGATTGTAGTCAGCTGGAGGCGTGTCTTAATGAAATTAAACAATGGATGTCCGCTAACTTTTTGCAACTCAACGCCAAAAAAACGGAAATGCTGATTATCGGTCCTGCTAGACACCGAACTCTATTTAATAATACAACTCTAACATTTGACAACCAAACAATTAAACAAGGCGACACGGTAAAGAATCTGGGTGTTATCTTCGACCCAACTCTCTCCTTTGAGGCACACATTAAAAGCGTTACTAAAACGGCCTTCTTTCATCTCCGTAATATCGCTAAAATTCGCTCCATTCTGTCCACTAAAGACGCTGAGATCATTATCCATGCGTTTGTTACGTCTCGCCTCGACTACTGTAACGTATTATTTTCGGGTCTCCCCATGTCTAGCATTAAAAGATTACAGTTGGTACAAAATGCGGCTGCTAGACTTTTGACAAGAACAAGAAAGTTTGATCACATTACGCCTGTACTGTATATACCTTTATATACATATATACATACATATATACCTATACTGGCTCACCTGCACTGGCTTCCTGTGCACTTAAGATGTGACTTTAAGGTTTTACTACTTACGTATAAAATACTACACGGTCTAGCTCCATCTTATCTTGCCGATTGTATTGTACCATATGTCCCGGCAAGAAATCTGCGTTCAAAGGACTCCGGCTTATTAGTGATTCCCAAAGCCCAAAAAAAGTCTACGGGCTATAGAGCATTTTCCGTTCGGGCTCCAGTACTCTGGAATGCCCTCCCGGTAACAGTTCGCGATGCCACCTCAGTAGAAGCATTTAAGTCTCACCTTAAAACTCATTTGTATACTCTAGCCTTTAAATAGACTCCCTTTTTAGACCAGTTGATCTGCCGTTTCTTTTATTTTTCTTCTATGTCACACTCTCCCGTGTGGAGGGGGTCCGGTCCGATCCGGTGGCCATGTACTGCTTGCCTGTTTATCGGCTGGGGACATCTCTGCGCTGCTGGTCCGCCTACGCTTGGGATGGTTTCCTGCTGGCTCCGCTGTGAACGGGACTCTCGCTGCTGTCTTGGATCCTCCTTGGACTGGACTCTCGCGACTGTGTTGTATCCATTGTGGATTGAACTTTCACAGTATCATGTTAGACCCGCTCGACATCCATTGCTTTCCTCCTCTCCAAGGTTCTCATAGTCATCATTGTCACCGACGTCCCACTGGGTGTGAGTTTTCCTTGCCCTTATGTGGGCCTACCGAGGATGTCGTAGTGGTTTGTGCAGCCCCTTTGAGACACTAGTGATTTAGGGCTATATAAGTAAACATTGATTGATTGATTGATTGAGTGATGCCTTCAGGGGTAGGGAACCTATGGCTCGCGAGCCAGATGTGGCTCTTTTGATGACTGCACCTGGCTCTCAGATAAATCTTAGCTGACGTTGTTTAAGGCGATAAGTAATAAATAAATCCGCTGGAAATCACAGTGTTATAAATAACCCTTGATGCCATCTACGCAGTTTTGGGAGACTTTTTTGCTGTTCTTCTTCTGTTCGATGTAGCTTTCTGTGCAGAATTCCGCAAATTCTTCTTCAGCCGTCCTCAAAGCATCCATTTGCACGGTCGCGTCATTTTCAAAAAAAATCTCGTCTTGCGATATGCAAATTGCTTGCGCACATTGGAAATGACGTATCATTTGCAAAGTGCGCGAGGTTCGTGAAATGTTTACAACAACTACCAATATCCTCATCCACGTATCTTTCATCCTTGCTCAAATGAATGGGGAAATTGTCGCTTTCTCGGTCTTAATCGCTCTTACTGCTGGTGGCTCCCATTAAAAACAATGTGAAGATGTGTGGAGCCCTACAACTCGTGACGTCACGCGCACATACTTCCGGTGCAGGCAAGGCTTTTCTATTAGCGACCAAAAGTTGCGAATGTTATCGTCAATGTCCTCCACTAAATAATTTCAGCAAGAATATGGCAATATCACAAAATGATCAAGTATGACACATAGAATGGACCTGCTATTACCCATTTGAATAAGAAAATATCATTTCAGTAGGCCTTTAAAAATAAGAATTGAAAGCTAACAGCCAAGCTAGCAGCAACTAGCTAGCCGTCCTCACCTGTAAGTTCCACCAGTGAGTGCCCACAAAGTTGGAATAATGTCCCAGCTGGAGCGTGACGACCTCCCGACACAGGCTGCCCATGGCGGCGGGGAGAAGACAGACACAGAGGCTGCTATGTTACACGCGGAGAAGACTTCATTTTACACACGAGCGACATCTTTCCGGCATGACAACACCAAACAACGACGGGCGCCGCCTTTACTGAGACCTTCTCTGATTGGCTGAGGGAGAAGAGTGGATGGATATGATTGGATGGTGTAATGACGTAAGACATAGTTAGGTTGCACTGCGCCTTCGTCTCACATGTGGTGACCCTGCTTAATATTATATTATTTCTTTGAATTCAAAAACATAATCACAATTATTTTTATGTTTAATTTTTTTAGATATATTAAATTACATATTTTTTTAGTCTTGGTTTGAATCATTATTGATTAAGTTATGGCACCAAAACCTTGTTGACAACAACATAGTAATCTTATTAAATATTCTCCTTTTTTCCATTTTGACAGAAAAAAATACATGCAATTGCATATATTTTAAATTTTAATATCTAGTCATGCAACAAATATATTATCATTCAATGTTATTTTTGTTTTTTTTCATTTTTTGCAAATACTTAAATATCTTACAATTTTAAAGCAGGTTATCCATGAAATTGTACTGACAAAAGATTTCAAGGTAAAATTCTGGCAGTTTTTCACTGTCAAATGTACGTTAGTTTTTTACTACATATTACTGGAAATTGAAAAAGAGTACCGCTGTTTTTTTTTACAATAAAATTCTGGCAACTGGGCTGCCAGTAAAGAAAAAAATGTGTTACTATGGAGGTAATGTGTGTCTTTATCACGAAAGCTTAATGTAACACTTTTTTTTTTTGCTTTTAAATTTTGTGAATAATTTTTTTGGGGGCATCAAATCATACAATTGTATTGAAATAAAACTTTAGCAAATCGATGTGTTCCCAAATTCGGTGTTTAAAAATCAGCGTATAACAATTCAGTGTATAAAAATGCAGTGTGTAAAAATACAGTGGAGGGAAAAAATAATGTGTGTAAAAAAATCAGTGTTTAAAAATACAGTGTATAAAAATTCAGTGTAAAAAAAATTGTGTGTAAAAATACAGTGCAAAAAATTCAGTGTGTAAAAATACAGTGTAAAAAAATTCAGTATAAAAAAAATCAGTGTTTAAAAATTCAGTGTGTAAAAAAATCAGTGTTTAAAAGATCAGTGTGCAAAAATTTTGTGTGTAAAAAAAATCACTGTGTAGAAATTCTGTGTATAAAAAATCAGTGTGTAAAAATACAGTGTAAAAACATTCAATGTATAAAAAAATCAGTATTCAAAAATATATTGTATAAAAATTCAGTGTAAAAAATACAGTGTATAGAAATAAAGCAAAAAAAATCAGTGTATAAAAATTCAGTGCGTGAAAATTCAATGTGTAAAAATACAGTGTAAAAAATTTAAATGTGTAAAAACTCAGTGTGTAATAATAGATTATAAAACATTTCAGCGTATAAAAAAAATCAGTGTGTAAAAATACATTGTAAAAATACAGTGTAAAATAATTCAGTGTGTAAAAACATAAGTGTATAAAAATACAGTGTAAAGAATGCAGTGGATAAAAAATCACTGTTTGAAAATTCAGTGTGTAAAAATTCAGTGTTTGAAAATTCAGTTTGTAAAAATACAGTGTAAAAAAAATCAGTGGATAAAACATCACTGTTTGGAAATTTAGTGTGTAAAAATTCAGTGTAAAAAAAGATTCACTGTATAAAAAAATCTGTGTTTAAAAAATCAGTGTGTAAAAATACAGTGTAACAAACAATGCAAATAAATTAAGTGTATATAAATACAGTGTGTAAAAATTCACTGTATGAAAAAATCAGTCTTTAATAATACAGTGTAAAAAAATTCACTGTATAAAAAAATCAGTGTTTAAAATTTCAGTGTATAAAAATACAGTGTACAATAATTTACTGTATAAAAAAATCAGTGTTTGAAAATTCAGTTTGTAAAAATACAGTATAAAAAAAATCAGTGGATAAAACATCACTGTTTGGAAATTTAGTGTGTAAAAATTCAGTGTAAAAAAGATTCACTGTATAAAAAAATCAGTGTTTAAAAAATCAGTGTGTAAAAATTCAGTGTATAAAATACAGTGTAAAATAATTTCCTGTATAAAAAAATCAGTGTTTGAAAATTCAGTGTGTAAAAAAGGTTTTGTAATAAAGACACAAATTAACCTCCATACAGTAGTTTTTCCATGTACAATAACAAACCATGAAAAAACTAGCCATAGATTTTACGGTAAAAGGGGCGGTTAAAAAAACCCGTAAAAAACAGTATCATTTGCAGTAAGCATGACAAATTTTACGGTAAAATCCTGGCGACTAAGCAGCCGTTTTTCTAGCGTACAATATATACAGATTAAAAACGTAATAATAAAATGCGATAAGCCAAATAAATTCTACGGTTGACTTATTTTATTGTGTGTGATAGACTCCTTCAAACTCGTTTGGAAGATCCATCTTTATTTGTCCACCAAGTGTTTTACATATTGTCACTGATCATGGAGACAAATGGCAGAAACCAGCCCCTGAGCTCCTCCACCTTCTCCAGCAGGGTGGAGCGCAGGTTGTCAGACGTCTTCTCGTAGCCTTCCTGGATGTCCTGGCTGGTGCTCAGGATCTGCTCCTTCATGCTCTCCACCTGCGACGCCAGCAGGTCCTTCAGGGTGTGGACCTTGTCCTGGGCCTTGTCGCTCACCTGAGTCACATATGGGAGCAGGCGCTCTCTCAAGTCCTCCATGTGGTCCGTGGCCCGACTCTGAAGCTTCTCCACGTAGGTGGCGACGCGCCTGAGAGGAGGACAAGACGCTTTATTTATTCACAAAAGCAGTGAAGTTGGCACGTTGTGTAAATGGAAAATAAAAACACAATACAATGATTTGCTGATCCTTTTTTTAACTTATTTTCAATTAAATAGAGCGCAAAGGCAAGATATTTAACCTTCAAACTGGAAAAGTTTGTTATTTTTTGGCAAATATTAGCTCGTTTGGAATTTGATGTTTCAAAAAAGCTGGCCCAGGTGGCAAAAAAGACTGAGAAAGTTGAGGAATGCTCATCAAACGCTTATTTGCGACATCCCACAGGTGGACAGGCTATTTGTTGGGGCGGCATAGCTCGGTTGGTAGAGTGGCCGTGCCAGCAACGTGAGGGTTGCAGGTTCGATTCCCGCTTCCGCCAACCTAGTCACTGCCGTTGTGTCCTTGGGCAAGACACTTTACCCACCTGCTCCCAGTGCCACCCACACTGCTTTAAATGTAACTTAGATATTGGGTTTCACTATGTAAAGCGCTTTGAGTCACTAGAGAAAAGCGCTATATAAATATAATTCACACTCACACTATTTGGGAACAGGTGGGTGCCATTATTGGGTATAAAAAGCAGCAAATGCTCAGTCATTCACAAACAAGGACGGGCCGAGGGTCACCACTTTGTCAACAAATGCGTGAGCAGTTTGTCCAACAACAACATTTATCAACCAGATATTGCAAGGAATGTAGGGATTTCAACATCTACGGTCCGTAATATCATCAAACGGTTCAGAAAATGCACCTAAGCCACGATTTTACGGACCTTCGAGCCCTCAGGCGGTACTGCATCAAAAAGCGACATCGGTGTGTAAAGGATATCACCACATGGGCTCGGGAACACTTCGGAAAACCACTTTCAGTAACTTCAGTTGGTCGCTACATCTGTAAGTGCAAGTGAAAACTCTACTATGCAAAGTCAAAGCCCTTTATCAACCAGCTATTGCAAGGAATGTAGGGATTTCAACATCTAAAGTCCGTAATATCACAACAAGGTTCAGAGAATGTGGAGAGATCACTGCACCTAAGCCATGATTTTACGGACCTTCGAGCCCTCAGGCGGTACTGCATCAAAAAGCGACATCGGTGTGTAAAGGATATCACCACGTGGGCTCGGGAACACTTCGGAAAACCACTTTCAGTAACTACAGTTGGTCGCTACATCTGTAAGTGCAAGTTAAAACTCTACTATGCAAAGTCAAAGCCCTTTATCAACCAGCTATTGCAAGGAATGTAGGGATTTCAACATCTAAAGTCCGTAATATCATCACAAGGTTCAGAGAATGTGGAGAAATCACTGCACCTAAGCCATGATTTTACGGACCTTCGAGCCCTCAGGCGGTACTGCATCAAAAAGCGACATCGGTGTGTAAAGGGTATCACCACGTGGGCTCGGGAACACTTCGGAAAACCATTTCACTAACTACAGTTGGTCGCTACATCAGTAAGTGCAAGTTAAAACTCTACCATGCAAAGTCAAAGCCCTTTATTTTTAGACCAGTTGATCTGCCGCTTCTTTTCTTTTTTCTCCTATGTCCCCCCCCCTCCCTTGTGGAGGGGGTCCGGTCCGATGACCATGGATGAAGTACTGGCTGTCTAGAGTCGAGACCCAGGATGGACCGCTCGCCTGTGTATCGGTTGGGGACATCTCTACGCTGCTGATCCGCCTCCGCTTGAGATGGTTTCCTGTGGACGGGACTCTCGCTGCTGTCTTGGATTCGCTTTGAACTGAACTCTCGCGGCTGTGTTGGAGCCACTATGGATTGAACTTTCACAGTATCATGTTAGACCCGCTTTCGGTCCCCTAGAGGGGGGGGGGTTGCCCACATCTGAGGTCCTCTCCAAGGTTTCTCATAGTCAGCATTGTCACTGGCGTCCCACTGGATGTGAATTCTCCCTGCCCACTGGGTGTGAGTTTTCCTTGCCCTTTTGTGGGTTCTTCCGAGGATGTTGTAGTCGTAATGATTTGTGCAGTCCTTTGAGACATTTGTGATTTGGGGCTATATAAATAAACATTGATTGATTTATGGATTTATCAACAACACCCAGAAACGCTGCCAGCTTCCATCACCGACTTGTGATTAGTAAATACTTGTTAAATAAAACCTCTGCCTTGTTTGTAAATAATATTTAGGCCTTATACGCTATTATATTTTAATGTTATTCATTATGGTGGTACTTGGAACGACAAGAGTTTTCTGAGGTGGTGAAAGATGTTTGAGAACCACTGTTATAGAGACATTATTATTGTAAGAGGAAGCAGGGAGAGGAAGGAGGACCAGACTCCCCTCCAGACGACCTTTTCTTCGAACTGTTCTGGGACCGAGGGCCAGGGCTGTTTACGACCTCTTCTTTGAACTGTTTTGTAATCAAAGCCGATGGCTGTTTACGACCCCCCCCCCCCCCCCCCCTTAGAAAAAGCTGTTGCCATGAAATCAGGGAAAGTCCAAATAAAAGAGGAGGTGGTGAGACTGTACAAAGAGTACAGTCCAGACGTCTCTCCTCAATTGAGCCAAATTTAACTTTGTCTCCGTCTAATTCTTTGCTTCTTGTCTTGTTTAATAGACGTCACCAATGTTTGAACCCGACGGAAGGACTCACGTTTTGATCTCCATGGTGTTCTTGCTGAGGCGTTTGTTCATCTTGCGGGTGTAAGCGCCGACGTTCTGTCTGACGTTGTCGGCGCTCTGCTTCATCAAGGTGTTCAGCTCGGCGGCGTACACGTCCATCTGATCCCTGGCCATCACCACGTTGTCGTAGATGTGCTCGCCCAGACCTCGCAGCTCACCGCTCAGGCGCTTGGCGGTGACCTCGGTGTACGGGGCCAGCTTGCTCTCCAGGCTGTCCCTGTAGGCGTCCAGCTCGGCCATGCTGTCCTGGATCAGGGTGCTGAAGGAAGTAGCAGACACTAGGAATTCATATATATATATATATATATATATATATATATATATATATACATGTATATATGTATATATACATGTATATATATATATATGTATATATATATATATATATATGTATATATATATATATATATATATATATATATATACACATATATATATACATACATATATATGTATATACACATATATATGTATGTATATATAAAAAAAAAAATATATATATATATATACATATGTCACTTGATATTGTCACATATTACAAACAAATTATGTGTGTACAAACAAATCCTTATGTTTGAGTGTTAGATTAAATAAAATTAAATATTGACTTAATTAAATGTATTTTAACTTGATAACATGTATTTTAATTTAGTTGAATTAAACCTGCTTAAATTTAATTTAACTTTTGTTTTTAGTTATCTTCAAATGTGAGTTTTGTATTTGTAACGACGCCTAAAAGAATTGAATTAAATGTAATTCAATAAAATGTGATTCAATTTAATAAAATAAAATGACATTTATTTTAATTTTATTTAATTAAACTTAATTACATTGAATTTAACTTTTATGGTTGGTATGTGTCTCCAAACGTGAGTTTTGTGTTTGTAGCGATGCCAAAATAAAATGTAGCTAAATGTAATTTAATTCAATTTAACAAAATCTACTTTATTTTAATTTATTCAATTACATTTAATCAAATTTAATGTAACTTAAAAATTTTTTATTCATCTCCAAATGTGAGTTTTGTATTTGTAGCGACGCCAAAAAGAATTAAACAAATGTAATTCAATTCAATTTAATAAAATCAAATTAAATTTATTTTAATTTAATTGTATTAAATTTATATACATTTAATTTAACTTTTTTTTTTATGTATCTCCAAATGTGAGTTTTGTATTTGTTACGAAGCCCAAACAATTATAAAATTTAATTAAAAAAAAATTCAATACAATGTACTTTATTTTAATTAAATTAAAGTTAATTACATTTAATTGAACTTTTATGGTTTTTATGAATCTCCAAATGTGAGTTTTTTATTTGTTACGAAGCCCCAAAAAAATTAAATTAAATTAAATTAAAAAAAAAGTACTTGATTTTAATTTAATTTAATTACATTTAATTACATTTGATGTAGCTTTAATTGTTTTTATGTATCTCCAAATATGAATTATATATTTATAACAAAGCCATAAAAAAATGTTATTATAATTAATTTTTTTTAACATAATTTTTCACAGCGTACATGATGTCATAGTTTTACAACCAACAATTTAACTTTTATGGTTTTTATGTATCTCTAAATGTAAGTTTTGTATTTGTAACAAATCACCCCCCCCCCAAAAAAATTAATTAAATTATATGTTATTAAGTTTAATTACATCAAATTTAATTGTATTAAATTTTATTAAATTTAATAAAATGTACTTTAGTTTTATTTAATTTAGTTAAACTTAATTACATTTAATGTAAATTTTATTGTTTTTATGTATCTCCAAGAGAGTTATACATTTGCAACGAAGCCATAAAAAATTTCAGTATATATATATATTTTTTTTTTAACATACTTTTTCACAGTGTACATGATGTCATATTTTTACAACCTACAATTTAACTTTTATGGTTTTTATGTATCTCTAAATGTAAGTTTTGTATTTGTAACAAATCACCCCAACCCCCAGAAAATGAATAAAATTAAATGGTATTAAGTTTAATTACATTAAATTTAATTTTAGTAAATGTTATTAAATTTAATAAAATTTACTTTATTTCAATTTAATTTAGTTAAACTTAATTACATTTAATGTAACTTTTATTGTTTTTATGTATCTCCAAGAGAGTTATATATTTGCAACGAAGCCATAAAAAATTTCAGTATAATTTTTTTTTTTTTTACATAATTTTTCACCGTGTACATACTGTCATATTTTTACAACCTACAATTTAACTTTTCCGATTGTAGCTGAGATAGGCGCCAGCGCCCCCCGCGACCCCGAAAGGGAATAAGCGGTAGAAAATGGATGGATGGATGGATGGTTTTTATGTATCTCTAAATGTGAGTTTTGTATTTGTAACAAATCACCCCAACCCCCAAAAATGAATAAAATTAAATGGTATTAAGTTTAATTACATTAAATTTAATTTTAGTAAATTTTAGTACATTTAATAAAATGTACTTTATTTTAATTTAATTTAGTTAAACTTAATTACATTTAATGTAACTTTTATTAGAGAGTTTTATATTTGCAATAAAAAATTTCAGTATAATTTTTTTTTTTTTTTTTACATAATTTTTCACAGTGTACATGATGTCATTTTTTACAACCAACAATTTAACTTTTATGGTTTTTATGTATCTCTAAATGTGAGTTTTGTATTTTTAATAAAGCCCCCCCCCCAAAAAAAATATAAATAATTTAAATGTTATTAAATTTAATTACATTGTATTACATTTTATTACAGTTAATTAAATGTACTTTATTTTAATTGAATTGAATTAAAGTTAATTACATTTAATTTAACTTTTATGGTTTTTATGTACCTCCAAATGGGAGTTTTGTATTTGTTACGAAGCCCCCCCCCAAAATTAAATAAGATTAAATGTAATATATTAAATTCAACAAAATGTCCATCCATCCATCCATCTTCTTCCGCTTATCCGAGGTCGGGTCGCGGGGGCAACAGCCCAAACAAAACGTACACTATTTTAATATAATGAAATTATATTTAATTCAATTTAATGTAGCTCTTATTGTTTTTCTGTATCTCCAAATGTGAGTTACATATTTGTAACGAAGCCATAAAAAAATTTCAGTATATATTTATATATATATATTTTTTTTAACATACTGTCATATTCTTACGACCTATTTTCCATACAACTTGTCTTCATTGGGGTCCTTTTTCTGTATCACCTCATGAGATTGGGTAGCTATCTGGTGCATATACCAATATTACCATATTAGGACGTGTATTTAAAACAGTAGTTAGGTCTCCCACACTTAGATAGTCTAATATACCAATATTACCATATTAGGATGTGTATTTAAAACAGTAGTTAGGTCTCCCACACTTAGATAGTCTAATATACCAATATTACCATATTAGGATGTGTATTTAAAACAGTAGTTAGGTCTCCCACACTTAGATAGTCTAATATACCAATATTACCATATTAGGACGTGTATTTAAAACAGTAGTTAGGTCTCCCACACTTAGATAGTCTAATATACCAATATTACCACATTAGGACGTGTATTTAAAACAGTAGTTAGGTCTCCCACACTTAGATAGTCTAATATACCAATATTACCATATTAGAATGTGTATATAAAACAGTAGTTAGGTCTCCCACACTTAGATAGTCTAATATACCAATATTACCATATTAGGACGTGTATTTAAAACAGTAGTTAGGTCTCCCACACTTAGATAGTCTAACATACCAATATTACCATATTAGGACGTGTATTTAAAACAGTAGTTAGGTCTCCCACACTTAGATAGTCTAATATACCAATATTACCATATTAGGACGTGTATTTAAAACAGTAGTTAGGTCTCCCACACTTAGATAGTCTAATATACCAATATTACCATATTAGGATGTGTATTTAAAACAGTAGTTAGGTCTCCCACACTTAGATAGTCTAATATACCATTAATACCATATTAGGATGTGTATTTAAAACAGTAGTTAGGTCTCCCACACTTAGATAGTCTGATCTACCAATATTACCATATTAGGATGTGTATTTAAAACAGTAGTTAGGTCTCCCACACTTAGATAGTCTGATCTACCAATATTACCATATTAGGATGTGTATTTAAAACAGTAGTTAGGTCTCCCACACTTAGATAGTCCAACCTGATCACAAGTAGGAAGGCAAGCAAACTCACTCCAGTTCTCTTTTTATCTGCGAGCTCTTGATGTTTTGCACCATCTGGTCGGCCTTCTCGTTCAGCGCCGTCATGTATTTCTTGAAGTTCTCCACCGCCGCCTCCCACGGTTCAGTCAAGTCATCCTGGATGAAGCTCCTGGCCTGGCAGCCTAGACCGGGATGAGACTCTTAAATCCCTGGACAGGCGGCCCACACCTGAGCGAGGAACTCACCTGAGAAGAGCGCCAGGGCGAGGATGACGGCGAAGACCCTCATGTTGAGACGAGAAACCTGCAATGGGAGCACAAAAAAGGCGTGATGGTACGGCGTCGACCTCCGTGACAAAGAAGCGTGCGTCCTACCCGGCGACTGATGGCTCGGCGAGGCTGACTGAGCGCGGCGGACGTGTGTTTTTATACGGCTCAGCGCCCGGTGACGTCCGAAGTTCGAAGCGCGTTGTCAACTTTTATTGCCGTGTGGGTTATTTTGGCGCCACGTTGCACGCGGGGTCAAGGGGTCACCACTTGGAAGTGTGATAATGGCTGTCAGCACCTTGACTATGTGAGGTTTTCTACACAATGGGGCGGGGGGGTCAAAGGTCAGGCGCTGGATCCGTCCAATAAGACGGCGGGCTAATTGAGACTTTGACCTCACAGGTGTCGCTTGTTGATGTTGCGCAACACCAATAAAACAAAAGGATCAGTAGGTCAGGATAAAGTGTCAACAAAAGTCACAATAAGAAGATAGAGTACCTCCAAAAAAGGGGGGCCAGCGGGGGATGACCCCCCTTCCCCCCACGGACCCTTTAAAAAAGGGGGGCCGGCAGGATTCATTTTTAATTTTGTAGTTTTTTTAAGATGTCTGCCATATTAGTTGTAGTCTTTTAGACCAGTGGTCCCCAACCTTTTTGTATCCGCGGACCGGTCAACGCTTAATAATTTGTCCCGCGGCCCCGGGGGGGTGTCCTTTTTTTTTCTTTTCTTGTTTGTCATGAAAAAGGGAGATTTTTGTGGTTGGTGCACTATTTGTAAGTGTATATTGTGTTTTTTATGTTGATTTAAAAAACAAATAAATAAATAATTTTTTTTTTTTTTATAAATCATTTTTCTGCGGCCCGGTACCAATCGGGCCACCGCGGCCCGGTGGTTGGGGACCACTGTTTTAGACCAGTTCCTTTGGTACCAGGCTGCAGTATAATTTTTTAAAATATTTTTATTAAATTTTTTTTATTAAATCAACATAAAAAAACACGAGATACACTTACAATTAGTGCACCAATCCCAAAAAAAACCTCCCTTGACCAGTCCGCAGCTACAAAAAGGTTGGGGACCACTGCTTTAGACTACAACAAAGATGGCGGAGAACTACAAGTTGTAATACCCTTTTGAACCTGTTGGAATCATAAATCATTATGACTTAAGGACTACAAACAAGATGGCGGATAGCATTTGAAAAAAGCTATATGTTGTAATACCCTTTTGAACCTGTTGGAATCATAAATCATTATTACTAAGGACTACAAACAAGATGGCGGATAGCATTTTAAAAAAGCTACACGTTGTAATACCCTTTTGAACCTGTTGGAATCATAAATCATTATGACTTAAGGACTACAAACAAGATGGTGGATAGCATTTTAAAAAAGCTACACGTTGTAATACCCTTTTGAACCTGTTGGAATAATAAATCATTATGATTTACGGACTACATCCAAGATGGCGGACAAAATGACAAAATTTACATGGCGGCCGGATATGAAGTATACTTCCTGTTTCCGGTTTAGGCCATGCCCACTTCCTGGGGTCATGAATTAAGTCAACTAAAAAAAATAAAATAAAATAAAAACTACAACCAAGATAGCGGACAGGTGAAAAAAATAAAATTAAAAGAGCGGCCGGTTATGATGTGTACTTTTTGTTTCCGGTTTAGGCCACACCCACTTCCTGGGGTCATGAATTAAGCCCCCCTCAAACAAACAAAAAAGAACTACAACCAAGATGGCGGACAGGTAAAAAAATATATACTAAATTAAAATGGCGGCCGGATATGATGTATACTTTTTGTTTCCAGTTTAGGCCACGCCCACTTCCTGGGGTCATGACTAAAGGCCGCAAAACAAAACAAAAAACCGAGATTGTCCCTCTGTTCACACACTTTTGTGCTCCTCGCACGGAAAACGAAAGTTGACCTGAACGCACGCATTCGTCCACTCTTGCTTCGTCTCGTTCCTGACACCTCTCCTCACCATCCAAACCACAAAAAAAAAAAAGATACTATTTGTGTGTGGACCTGCAAAGATAAGAACACATTCTGTTTTGTCCTTGAACAGAAGAAAGGGGGAATTATACTTGACTGTACCAGAGTGTGTATCTCCAGGGTCATTACTCAGGTTACTCTTATTTTGTTTTATCAAGAAAAACACATTTTGTATTACATTTAGAGCCAAGTGAGGTTGCATTCAGGAACCCCCGGAAGTTTGAGTACCGCCAAGCAAGTCATCCCTAATTGTTTTTAGTTCAAACCGAGTATGCTCCGCCCCTCATATTTTGGTGTTTCCTGACTAAAAGTTGCAGTGGAGGGACAACACAGATGCAATGAAAAGATTTATTGTTTCAAAGTGTCACCGGGTGTTGTTGATACGTCCGTGTGATGATGAGGATGACGGTGTTATTGTGTCAGCTTGGTGAAGGAATTCCAGAGAGCAACCAGCTTCTCCTTCAAGTTCTGAGTGTCCACGTCCATCTTGGCCCTCAGCTCCTCCCCGTAGGGAAGAATCCTCTCCTGGAACTTCTGGCTGTTCTCCGTCAGCTGTTGGTGGAAGTCTTGAAGCAGAGGCGTCACGTTCTTCTGGAACTCCTCCAGGCTGGTCTCCATCTTCTGCTTCAGTTCTTCCCCGTAAGGAAGCATCTTGGTCTGCAGCTTGTCCGCCTGCTCGTCCAGGTGGACCTTCAGCTCCTGGCTTTTCCTCAGCACGGCGGCCTTCAGGGCTCCCGAGTCCAAAGTCCGGGCGTAGGAGGAGGCCTCCTTCTTCAGCTCCTCCACCTGCTGCCGCACGTGCGTCGCCACCTCGTCGGCGTACGGACGCAGGTCGGCGCTGGCGGCCGCCAAGTCCTCCTGCAGGCGGACCTTCAGCTGCTCGGCTTGCACCAAGAAGCAGGAGGTGAAGTCCTGGCTGAGCTGGGACTGCAGAGTCTGGGTGAACTTGCCGACCTCGCCTGTGCTCTCGGAGATGAGGGTGCTGAGGGGAGAAGTGGCAAGTCAGCGTCCTCTACAGTGGACATGTGTGTCCTCTACAGTGGACATGTGTGTGTGTGTGTGTGTGTCCTCTACAGTGGACATATGTGTGTCCTCTACAGTGGACATGTGTGTGTGAGTGTGTCCTCTACAGTGGACATGTGTGTGTGTGTCCTCTACAGTGGACATGTGTGTGTGAGTGTGTCCTCTACAGTGGACATGTGTGTGTGTGTCCTCTACAGTGGACATGTGTGTGTGAGTGTGTCCTCTACAGTGGACATGTGTGTGTGAGTGTGTCCTCTACAGTGGACATGTGTGTGTGTGTCCTCTACAGTGGACATATGTGTGTCCTCTACAGTGGACATGTGTGTGTGTGTCCTCTACAGTGGACATGTGTGTGTGTGTCCTCTACAGTGGACATGTGTGTGTGTGTCCTCTACAGTGGACATGTGTGTGTGAGTGTGTCCTCTACAGTGGACATGTGTGTGTGAGTGTGTCCTCTACAGTGGACATGTGTGTGTGTGTCCTCTACAGTGGACATATGTGTGTCCTCTACAGTGGACATGTGTGTGTGTGTCCTCTACAGTGGACATGTGTGTGTGTGTGTGTGTCCTCTACAGTGGACATGTGTGTGTGTGTCCTCTACAGTGGACATATGTGTGTCCTCTACAGTGGACATGTGTGTGTGTGTCCTCTACAGTGGACATGTGTGTGTCCTCTACAGTGGACATGTGTGTGTGTGTGTGTGTGTGTGTGTGTCCTCTACAGTGGACGTGTGTGTGTGTGAGTCCTCTACAGTGGACATGTGTGTGTGTGTGTGTGTGTGTGTGTGTGTGTGTGTGTGTGTGTGTGTGTGTCCTCTACAGTGGACATGTGTGAGTGTGTCATCTACAGTGGACATGTGTGTGTGTCCTCTACAGTGGACATGTGTGTGTGTGTGTGTCCTCTACAGTGGACACGTGTGTGTGTGTGTCCTCTACAGTGGACGTGTGTGCGTGTCCTCTACAGTGGACATGTGTGTGTGTGTCTTCTACAGTGGACATGTGTGTGTGTGTCTTCTACAGTGGACATGTGTGTGTGTGTCCTCTACAGTGGACATGTGTGTGTGTGTGTCCTCTACAGTGGACATGTGTGTGTGTGTCCTCTACAGTGGACATGTGTGTGTGTGTGTGTCCTCTACAGTGGACATGTGTGTTTGTGTCCTCTACAGTGGACATGTGTGTTTGTGTCCTCTACAGTGGACATGTGTGTGTGTGTCCTCTACAGTGGACATGTGTGTTTGTGTCCTCTACAGTGGACATGTGTGTTTGTGTCCTCTACAGTGGACATGTGTGTGTGTGTCCTCTACAGTGGACATGTGTGTGTGTGTGTCCTCTACAGTGGACATGTGTGTTTGTGTCCTCTACAGTGGACATGTGTGTGTGTGTCCTCTACAGTGGACATGTGTGTGTGTGTGTCCTCTACAGTGGACATGTGTGTGTGTGTCCTCTACAGTGGACATGTGTGTGTGTGTGTGTCCTCTACAGTGGACATGTGTGTTTGTGTCCTCTACAGTAGACATATGTGTGTGTGTCTTAAAAGTAGACTTCACCAGTTCATTTTGTGGCATTGTGTTATTCTTACTTCAACTTAACTAAATTAATGTCAACTTTGTTAAAAAAAAAACATCTGAACTGTGTGACTAAAAATGTTCATCATTGCTTTTACACAAACTTTTACAGTATTTTACTGTGAATTATGTTTACAGTATCTGGTATTTTACAGTTATTTACAATAAAGTTACACTATTATGTCATTTCACTGTTGTGATTTTACAGTTAATTACAATAGTTACATTATATGATGTAATTTTACAGTTAATTACAATAGTCACACTACATAATATAATTTTACAATTGTGACTTTACAGTTAATTATAATAAAGTTACACTATGATGTCATTTCACTGTTGTGATTTTACAGTTAATTATGATAGTTACACTATTTGATGTCATTTCAATGTTGTGATTTTACAGTTAATTACAATAAAGTTACACTACATGATGTAATTTTACAGTTAATTACAATGAAGTTACACAATATGTAATTTCACTCTTGTGTTTTTACAGTTAATTACAATAGTTACACTATATGATATCATTTCACAATTGTGATCTTACAGTTAATTATAATAAAGTTACACTATAATGTCATTTCACTCTTGTGATATTACAGTTAATTACCATAAAGTTACACTACATGATGTAAGTTTACAGTTAATTACAATAAAGTTACACTGTATGATTTAATTTCACTGTTGTGATTTTACAGTTAATTACCATAAAGTTACATTATATGATGTAATGTCACTGTTGTGATTTTACAGTTAAATATAGTAAAGTTACACTTCATGTAATTTCACAATTGTATTTTACAGTTAATTATAATAAAGGTACACTATATGATGTAATTTCACTCTTGTGATTTTACAGTTAATTATTATAAAGTTAAACTTTATGCTGTAAGGTGACTATTGTGAGTTTAAAGTTATTTATAATAAAGTTACACTATATGATGTAATTTCACTCTTGTGATTTTACAGTTAATTATTATAAAGTTAAACTTTATGCTGTAAGGTGACTATTGTGAGTTTAAAGTTATTTATAATAAAGTTACACTATATGATGTAATTTCACTCTTGTGATTTTACAGTTAATTATTATAAAGTTAAACTTTATGCTGTAAGGTGACTATTGTGAGTTTAAAGTTATTTATAATAAAGTTACACTATATGATGTAATTTCACTCTTGTGATTTTACAGTTAATTATTATAAAGTTAAACTTTATGCTGTAAGGTGACTATTGTGAGTTTAAAGTTATTTATAATAAAGTTACACTATATGATGTAATTTCACTCTTGTGATTTTACAGTTAATTATTATAAAGTTAAACTTTATGCTGTAAGGTGACTATTGTGAGTTTAAAGTTATTTATAATAAAGTTACACTATATGATGTAATTTCACTCGTGATTTTACAGTTAATTATTATAAAGTTAAACTTTATGCTGTAAGGTGACTATTGTGAGTTTAAAGTTATTTATAATAAAGTTACACTATATGATGTAATTTCACTCTTGTGATTTTACAGTTAATTATTATAAAGTTAAACTTTATGCTGTAAGGTGACTATTGTGAGTTTAAAGTTATTTATAATAAAGTTACACTATATGATGTAATTTCACTCTTGTGATTTTACAGTTAATTATTATAAAGTTAAACTTTATGCTGTAAGGTGACTATTGTGAGTTTAAAGTTATTTATAATAAAGTTACACTATATGATGTAATTTCACTCTTGTGATTTTACAGTTAATTATTATAAAGTTAAACTTTATGCTGTAAGGTGACTATTGTGAGTTTAAAGTTATTTATAATAAAGTTACACTATATGATGTAATTTCACTCTTGTGATTTTACAGTTAATTATTATAAAGTTAAACTTTATGCTGTAAGGTGACTATTGTGAGTTTAAAGTTATTTATAATAAAGTTACACTATATGATGTAATTTCACCCTTGGGATTTTACATTTAATTATAATAAAGTTACACTATATGCTGTAAGGAGACTATTGTGATTTTACAGTTATTTATAATAAAGCTACAACTATATGCTGTGATGTGACAGTTACTTGCAGTGTTTAAATGCAGAATGACAAATGTCCACTGCAGTGGACGTCCTTACTTGACTTCCTTCCCGAGCTCAGACTGCCTGATGAGCTTCAAGGTGTCCTCAGCAGTCGCGGTTGCCTTGGCGACGTAGTCCCAGAAAGCTTCCTTCACCACGTCCACCTGCGTCCCGGCACGCTTGTGCGGCACGACGTTGCCATGGCAAACTGCACACGGGCAAAGACGCTCGTTTAGCGGGAAAACGGTGCAAAAAATCCGCAGGTGGTTTGTAAACAAGTTGACTGCGCACGCCCGGACTCTGTTGGCGCACACGTAGACTTTGTTGTTGCACGCCGGGATTTTATTTGCGCAAATGCAAACATAGACTCTGTGCACAAGTGGACTCTGTTTCCATACGCCTGGACTTTGTATCGCAACCATGGACTCTCAATGCACAAAAGTTGACTACCGTATTTCCTTGAATTGCCGCCGGGGTGCTAATTATTTTAAAACCTCTTCTCACTCCTGTGCTTACCAAAGGCATGCGGTAAATTTAGGCCTGCGCTTATAAATTTGAGTGTGATGTAAGGATACGATCATGAAAAGCACATTTAATAAAAAAAACGTTACTATGCTCTTACCTTTACTTATAAATGAAGTCCATGCGCAGCTCCTTCTGATCAAAAGCATCAATAACTTGTTTATAGAAGTCTTCCTTATCTTTCTTCAGTTTTAAAAGTCTCTCTGTCTCAATGGAGATCTTCCTTTATTACCTCCTACTTCCATTGAAAGTCCAGTTTAGAAAACTGTTTTATTTTAGATATGTAATCCTCCATGTTAAAAGTGCAAGCGAGAGGAAAAAATAAAGGATGGCTGCTTGTTGTCACTTCTTCTGCAGCCGAGTAGTCGCAAGAAGGATCACTAGCGCCCTCTACCACCAGGAGGCGGGAGTCATTTAATGACTCATATTTGACACACGCAGCTACGTTATATTAATAAAACATAGCTGCTTACTGTTCTTTTTAGCATATTCAATAGCTTGGACCTTAAATCCTACTGAATAGCTCTTAATCCTCTTTCCTTCATGCAATTTCAAATGATTGAAATCTGCCTCCTCCATTTTGAAAATGATGACAGGTGAAGTGTCACTCGTGACGTGACGAGTTTGACCCGGTGGAAATTCTAGGCATATGCTAATTATTTGGCGAAACGAGTTTGACCAGGCAGAAATTCTACACATGCGCTAATAAAAATAATATTTTGCAAAACGAGTTTGACCCGGCGTTAATCCTGAGCTGGCGGTAATGCTAAACATTCGCTAATTATTTTGCGATACAGGTTTGACCCGGCAGTAATTCTAAACAGGCGCATATTGCATACCCGGCGACAATTCAAGGAAATATGGTATGTTTGTGCGCACATTTGATTGTGAGAAAGAGATATTTTTTAAGTGTTCTTTTTGAATCCGTAGTCATGTTTAAAGCAGCTAGTATGTTCCCATGTTTGTCTCCTCATGGCCTCCTTGCTTTTATCTCATATCTGCGAGTAAACTCTTTGTTTTGTCTTAAAGGGCTCCTGTTGGTCAGTTGAAAGAGCTGTTTTGGGCAGTTCCTTATCTGTTTTGATGAAGAAGAAGCAGCCGCGCTTCGTTCTAGGCTAGAGGGGCGGTTTTCGCTTTACATAAACTGACTCTTTTTGTTTGGATTCAGACATCTTCTTGCTGATGCTACGGTTGCATGGTAAGGGCTGGTCTCCTAAAGCTTTAGTAAAACTTGGCCATGTACTATTCGGTCTCGGTAGTCTTCTTTTACTCAACATATATGTCATCCAAAAGAACTTTGGATTGAGCAGTGAGGCTCCAGACGGATTGTTTTTTTTGTATTTTAGGTCCAATATGGCTCCGTCAACGTTTAGGGATGCCAACTGTACATTTCTCCAAGAGAAAAAAAAGTCTTAGTGTAGGAAAAGAAGCGTATAATAGAGGAATACATCAATGAACGTATTTTGGTGCTGTTTTGGCGCCATAAAATACGTGTTCTGGAGCGAAATGAAAGCTTTTTCTTACCAGACCAAAGAGCCAAAACCAGAACCAAGACCAGCTTCATGGCTGACGCTGCAAAATGAAAAAGCAAGATTTTTAAAAGTGACTTTTTAAAGCGCTAAATGATATTGCTAAACAGCAAGCGGTGTCTTACCTCTTGAAAGGGTTTCCGTCCAAAAGAATTGAGATGCTGTGTGTTTATAAGGACAATGTGAGGAGTAAAGTCCAGCTGCTTGTCACCTCGGGGGTTCCACATCACAATGAGGATGATGCAATCACTGATTGCTCATTCCATTCCTTCACAATGATACTTACGTGTCATTCACTCACCTGCATCGGGAAGCTTTTTACCACAGTATCGCTCACTTAGTTGAAAAAAAATAAATAAAGTATTCCATTTACACATCTAAAATATACAAAATGTGCTTAACTTGCCCCAGAAATATGTTCATTTATCAAATGTAATTCTTTATCAGCACATTTTCTTCCCTCCGCACAAAATAAAAGGTGTATTGACTGCGATTCAGAAGATTGACCATAAAAGCACTTCCTAAAATCAGATTATTATCATTAATACTGAAAACCTGCCAGAAAATAATATTAATTTTTCACATAAAGGGACAAGCGGTAGAAAATGGATTTATGTTAGTCATTATTGCATATGTATATTCTTTTTTTCCTAAAAAGAAAAAAACCATGACACTTTAGTTGCGTGGTCACTCAGTCCTGTTACCCAAACACGCTGAAAATATGAAATAATGGTCACATGGTTCACAGGAAGTTGCATCATTCACTTCCTCTGCAGGCCACGTGAAGTCGCTAATTAAGTTCACCCATTCATTTTTTGTATATTTTGACTATGACTGGGGGGTAGATTATTAATAACACTTTTATTTTTATATAATTCATGATATTTTGACAATGACTTCTGGGTAAGTTATTATTATTGCAGTTATTTTTATAATATTTTTGTATAATTCATGATATTTTGACAGTGACTAAATTATCATTACCAAAAACTATGTTTTTATTGTTATTTATTTATTTTTTACAAAGTTTTTTGTATAATCCATGATATTTTGACAATAACTGGAGGGTAAATTATTATTATTACTGGTGTTATTTGTACAATATTTTTGTATAATCCATGATATTTTGACAGTGACTGTGGTGTTAATTATTATTATTGCTGTTATTTTTATAATATTTTTGTAAATCCATGATATTTTGACAATGACTGGGGGTTAAATTATTCTTGCCTAAATTATTTTTTGGTTTTATTTAGAAAATATTTTTGTATATTACATCATATTTTGAAAATGACTGAGGGTTAAACTATTATTAGCAACATATTTTTGGGGTGTTATTTTTTACAATATATTTGTATATTCCATGACATTTTGACAATGATTGAGGGTTGAATTGTTATTACTGAAAATACTATGTTTTTGTTGTTATCTATTTGTATAATATTTTTGTATAATCCATGATATTTTGACAATGATTGTGGTGTAAATTATTATTATTGCTGTTATTTTTATAATATTTTTGTAAATCCACAATATTTTGACAATGACTGGGGGTTAAATTATTCTTGCCTAAATTATTTTTTGTTTTTATTTAGAAAATATTCTTACATTATATTTTGAAAATGACTGAGGGTTAAACTATTATTAGCAACATATTTTTAGGGTGTTATTTTTACAATATTTTTGTATATTCCATGACATTTTGACAATGATTGAGGGTTGAATTGTTATTACTGAAAATACTTTGTTTTTGTTGTTATTTATTTTTACAATATTTTTCTATATTCCATGATATTTTGAGAATGATTGTGGTGTAAATTATTATTACTGCTGTTATTTTATCATATTTTTGTATAATCTATGATATTTTAACAATAACTGGGGAGTAAATTATTTTTGCCTGAATTAATTCTTGGTTTTATTTAGAAAATAGTTTTGTCAATTACATGATACTTTGAAAATTACTTAGGGCTAAATTATTAATACCAAAATATTTTTAGGCGTTGTTTTTACAATATTTTTGTATATTCCAGGACATTTTGATAGTGATTGAGGGTTGAATTAATATTACCAAAAACTATGTTTTTGTTGTTATTTATTTATCTATTTTTACAATATTTTTGTATATTCCATGATATTTTGACAATAACTGGGAGGTAAATTATTCTTGCCTAAATTATTTTTTTGTTTTATTTAGAATTTTTTTTGTATATTACATAACATTTAGAAAATGACTTAGGTTAAATTATTATTACCAAAATATTTTTGGGCTGTTATTTTTTTTACAATATTTTTGTATATTCCATGATATTTTGACAATGATTGAGGGTTGAATTATCATCAACAAAAACTATGTTTTTGTTGTTATTTATTTATCTATTTGTACAATATTTTTGTATATTCCATGATATTTTGACAATGACTGGGGGGTAAATTATTATTACTGCTGTTATTATGTTAATATTTTAGTATAATCCATGATATTTTGACAATGACTGGGGGATAAATTATTCTTGCCTAAAATATTTTTTGGTTTTATTTAGAAAATATTTTTGTATATTCCATGATATTTTGAAAATGACTGAGGGTTAAACTATTACAAGCAACATATTTTTGGGGTGTTATTTTTTACAACATTTTTATTACAGTCCATGACATTTTGACAATGACTGAGGGTTAAATCATTAGTAACAAAATTAGTTTTACAATATATTTGTATATTCCATGACATTTTATCAATGATTGAGGGTTGAAATATTACTACCAAAAACTATGTTTTTGTTATTTATTTTAACAATATTTTTGTATATTCCATAATATTTTGAGAATGATTGAGGGTTGAATTATTATTACCAAAAACATATTTTTTTTGTTTTGTTTTTTTTAAACAATATTTTTGTATATTCCATGATATTTTGACAATGGCTGGGGGTTGTATTATTATAATCAAAAACCATGTTTTTGTTATTATTCATGTATTTATTTTTACAATATTTTTGTATCTTCCATGATATATTGACAATAATTGAGGGTTGAATCATTATTTTTTATAACAATGTTTTTTTTTGTTTTTTTTTTTTTAAATATTTTGTATATTCCATGATATTTTGACAATGACTGCTGGTTTAAAAGTACAAAATATTTTTTTACCTTTGAAATATTTGTGTTCTATCACTTTGCCAAATGTTAACATGCTTTTGGCATAATAATACGTGGCCATTTTTGCTGATTCTATGCTAAAAAGTAACTCCTATCAATTTCAATCATGTTACCTAAATGAGTCATCTCCAAAAATGTAAATAAAGTTGCCTGAGATGGACAAAAGTACATTTTTGCAAGTTCAAAATATGTATTATCAGATTTAGAATTCAAAAAAAAGATGAATGTAAGCAACAAGCTGGGTGGGATGACACTTCCTGTCTTTTTCTATTTACAGTGGCTTATGTTAGGGTCTTTTTAAAGATAGAATACACCCAGAGTTGAAAATAACATGCTTTATTTTTTACAATATATTGGCAAAGACTATTACGTGACAAACTACTGTAACATGATTTGAAAATATAAATACTTTACTTTTAATGGCACTTAATTCCCAATGAAATTACGACTTAGTTTTCAGAAATGAGCTTGAAAAAGATATATTTTGTCATTTTAAGTCAGCGCAGAGTACATAAATTATGTAATTTAGTATGTATATTAGTGAGGGTTTTTTTATGAACTAAGATTGTAGTTCTTTTTTATTTATCAAATGAGACTACGGAGGAAGCAAGAGACAGTAATAAAGGTCAGTTTAAGTCATGTGACACACAGTGATGAGAGAGACAAGATAAGAATGGACTAGATAACAAAGCCTGCTTCTGTTTCACTCTTACAAGTGAATGCATCATCTCTGCTGGGATAAGATTGCTGCAAACCCTTTCCAATTTATAAATATATATACACACATATCTATACACAAATACATCTACAGTAAATATACATACTGTATACATATATACACACATCTATATACATATATATAGATGTGTAAATAAATATACTTGTGTACATATATGCATGTATGATATATATATAAATATATATATACACACATGTACACATATATATACATACATATACATTTATGCATACATATACACATGTATTCATACATATACAGTACATGTATATATTCATATACACATATACTGTACTGTATATACATACATATGCATGTATATATACATATATACATGGATATATATACATATATACACACATTTATATGAATATATACATATACACATGTATATATACATACATAAACACATGTATATGTATGTATACATATATATATACACACACACACACATACATACATATATATATATATAAACATACACATATATATATACATACATATATATACACACATACATCATATATACACATACATTATATATACACACATACATACATATATAAACGTACATATATATATATACATACATATATATACACATACATATATATACACACATACATCATATATATACATACATACATATATAAACATAAACATATATACATACATACATGTATATATACACACATACATACACATACATATATATATTTACACATACACATATAATATATATACACATACATAATATATATACAGTATATATATATATATACACACACACATACATCATATATACACATACATACATACATATATAAACATACATATACATACATACATATATATACACATACATATATATACACACATACATCATATATATACATACATACATATATAAACATATATACATACATACATGTATATATACACACATACATATATATATTTACACATACACATATAATATATATACACATACATAATATATATATATATATATACATACACACACATACATCATATATATATACACATACATACATACATTTTATATATATATATACAAACACACATACATGCATATATATACACATACATATATAATATATTAACACATACATTATATATCTTGTGTGTGTATATATATATATATATGTATATTATGTATGTATGTGTATGTATATATATGTATATATATGTGTGTATATATGTATGTGTATATATATATATATATATATATATATGTGTGTGTGTGTGTGTGTGCGCGTGTGTGTGTCTTGAATATTGAAACATTTATGTAGTTTCTACAATTTCAAACTCTAATTCTACTCTAATACCACTTTCATAGTTTTTTAAGCTCATTTTGCAAGTGTACACCTGAGTTATAAAACATGGTACTTGACACATGCTAATTATTTGTTGCCTTTTTTTTTTGTGTGCAAATTTTGCAGGTATTGACCTAGAAGTCGTAAATGTGTTACTTGATGCTGTCTGGCGGGCGTGTTACCTGCTAGCATTTCAGTAGAGCTTTTAACATTCATATGCAATTTCTCCCAAAATGATATATTTTAGTTTTCAAAGCATGTTTCACACATGAAATAAAAAGGTGAAAAAGGCGGGTTTTCTTAAATGTCGGTCATTTTCCACACAGTTTTTATCCGCTGTACGTTGAAGAAAAGACAGGCCAGTCCTGTTGCTTGTTAAACAAATTGTATTTTCCCCCTTTTTAGAGCTACTGTATGTACAGTCAATATATACTACTACACCTGCAACATAACAAGATGACAGATCACATTTTCACTCCCTTGAAAAGAGATGGAAAAAAAAAGGTATTTAAATAGTGTTGACACTTTCAAAGTGGAATACATGAGATTTGCAAAAGGAGCCAACGAGAGCAAGGCCACGTAAAAAATAGCAGATATGGTCTGAGGTGAACAGAAGAGTCGTCTTGTTTGTTCATCGAGTGAGGTCACTAAAAGAAAAACCTGCGCCGACTCCAACCGCTTCAACCGATCGTGACCCCGAAACCGCACTGGAACTTGTTTTTGTTGTGGTTGAGGAAGGAGCTGAGAACCAGAGAGAGAGGCAGCGGGAGCAACTTCTTTTCTAGAGTGGCGCCGACCACCCAGTTAGTGTCTACCGAACCTGAGAGAGGGAAACAATCACACTCGTCATTATTACTTATCAACGCACCCCCGCAACCCCGAAAGGGACAAAGGGTAGAAAATGGATGGATGGATGGATGGAATTCAATATGTCCACTAGACCCCTTCGGTGGTGTTTGAGCATCACTTAAATAACAACCGTAGTTTAAAGGGGAACATTATCAGCAGACCTATGTAAGCGTCAATATATACCTGGATGCTGCAGAAAAAAGACCATCTATTTTTTTAACCAATTTCCGAACTCTAAATGGGTGAATTTTGGCAAATTAAACACCTTTCTGTTTATCACTCTGGAGGCGATGACGTCAGAATGTGACGTCGCCGAGGTAATACAGCCGCCATTTTCATTGTCAACCCATTGTAAACATTGGGTCTCAGCTCTGTTATTTTCCGTTTTTTCGACTATTTTTTGGAACCTTGGAGACATCATGCCTCGTCGGTGTGTTGTCGGAGGGTGTAACAACACTAACAGGGAGGGATTCAAGTTGCACCACTGGCCCCAAGATGCCAAAGTGTCTGCCACCAGACCCCCGTTGAATGTGCCAAAGTGTCTCCACATTTTACCGGCGATCCTAAGGCAGACATGGCACAGAGATGTATGGATAACCTGCAGATGCATTTGCAACTATAAAGTCAACGAAATCACAAAGGTGAGTTTTGTTGATGTTGACTTATGTGCTAATCAGACATATTTGGTCGCGGCGTGACTGCCAGTTAATCGATGCTAACATGCTACGCTAATCGACGCTAACATGCTATTTACCGGCGGTGCTAAAGCAGACATGGCACAGAGATGTATGGATAACCTGCAGATGCATTTGCAACTATAAAGTCAACGAAATCACAAAGGTGAGTTTTGTTGATGTTGACTTATGTGCTAATCAGACATATTTGGTCGCGGCGTGACTGCCAGTTAATCGATGCTAACATGCTACGCTAATCGACGCTAACATGCTATTTACCGGCGGTGCTAAAGCAGACATGGCACAGAGATGTATGGATAACCTGCAGATGCATTTGCAACGATAAAGTCAACGAAATCACAAAGGTGAGTTTTGTTGATGTTGACTTATGTGCTAAACAGACATTTTTGGTCGCGGCGTGACTGCCAGTTAATCGATGCTAACATGCTACGCTAATCGACGCTAACATGCTATTTACCGGCGGTGCTAAAGCAGACATGGCACAGAGATGTATGGATAACCTGCAGATGCATTTGTAACGATAAAGTCACAGAAATCACAAAGGTGAGTTTTGTTGATGTGGACTGCCAGCTAGTCGATGCTAACATGCTACGCTAATCGATGCTAACATGCTATTTACCGGCGGTGCTAAAGCAGACATGGCACAGAGATGTATGGATAACCTGCAGATGCATTTGCAACGATATTACGTTTCCTTCCACCCACATTTAATGCGAAACAAACACTTACCAATCGACGGATTTAAGTTGCTCCAGTGTCACAAGATGTGAAAGTCCTGATTGTTTGGTCCGCACATTTTACCGGCGATGCTAACGCAGCTATTCGGCCATGCTATGACTATGAATAGCGTCAATAGCTTCAGTTTCTTCTTCAATACTTTCATACTCCAACCATCTGTTTTAATACATGCGTAATCTGTTGAATCGCTTAAATCGCTGAAATCCGAGTTTGAATCCGAGCTAATGTCGCTATATCTTGCTGTGGTATTCCCATTGTTTGTTTACAATGGCAGCACTGTGTGACGTCACAGGGAAATGGATAGGGGCATCGCAAATAGCGAAAATCAAGCACTTTAAAGCTTTTTTTAGGGATATTTGGAGACCGGTAAAATTTTGAAAAAAACTTCCAAAAATACAACCAGCCACTGGGAACTGATTTTTATTGTTTTTAACCCTTTTGAAATTGTGATAATGTTCCCCTTTAAGACAGGGGTGTCAAATCATTTCAACTCATCAGTGGCCTAGTGGTTAGAGCAGGGGTCAGCAACCTTTTTGAAACCAAGAGCTACTTCTTGGGTACTGATTAATGCCAAGGGCTACCAGTTTGATACACTCTTAAATAAATTGCCAGAAATAGCCAATTTGCTCAATTTACCTTTAATAAATAAATCTGTCATTCCGTCGTACATTTTTTTTCCTTTTGCGGAAGGTTTTTTTGTAGAGAATAAATGATGAAAAAAACACTTAATTAAATGTTTTAAAAGAGGAGAAAACACAAAAAAATTAAAATAAATTTTGAGACAGAGTTTATCTTTAATTTTTACTCTTTAAAATTCAAAATTCAACCGAAAAATATGAAGAGAAAAACTAGGTAATTCGAATCTTTTTGAAAAAATTTAAATAATTATTTATGGAACATCATTAGTAATTTTTCCTGAATAAGATTAATTTTAGAATTTTGATGACATGTTTTAAATAGGTTAAAATCCAATCTGCACTTTGTTAGAATATATAACAAATTGGACCAAACTATATTTCAAACAAAGACAAATCATTATTTCTTGTATATTTTCTAAAAACAAAAAATTTAAAAGAAATTCAAAAGACTTTGAAATAAGATTTAAATTTGATTCTACAGATTTTGTAGATTTGCCAGAATAATTTGTCTGAAAAAATATTTCACAAATATTCTTCATGGAAAAAACAGAAGCTAAAATGAAGAATTAAATTTAAATGTATTTATTATTATTTACAATAAAAAAATGATAAATTTACTTGAACATTGATTTAAATTGTCAGGAAAGAAGAGGAAGGAATTTAAAAGGTAAAAAGGTATATGTGTTTAAAAATCCTAAAATCATTTTTAAGGTTGTATTTTTTCTCTAAAATTGTCTTTCTGAAAGTTATAAGAAGCAAAGTAAAAAAATAAATGAATTTATTTAAACAAGTGAAGACCAAGTCTTTAAAATATTTTCTTGGATTTTCAAATTCTATTTGAGTTTTGTCTCTCTTAGAATTAAAAATGTCGAGCAAAGCGAGACCAGCTTGCTAGTGAATAAATAAAATTTAAAAAATAGAGGCAGCTCACTGGTAAGTGCTGCTATTTGAGCTATTTTTAGAACAGGCCAGCGGGCGACTTATCTGGTCCTTACGGGCGACCTGGTGCCCGCGTTGGTGACCCCTGGGTTAGAGTGTCCGCCCTGAGATGTGTAGGTTGTGAGTTCAAACCCCGGCCGAGTCATACCAAAGACTATAAAAATGGGAGCCATTACCTCCCTGCTTGGAATTCAGCATTAAGGGTTGGAATTGGGGGTTAAATCACCATAAATGATTCCCGGGCGCGGCCACCGCTGCTGCTCACTGCTCCCCTCACCTCCCAGGGGGTGATCAAGGGCTGTGGGTCAAATGCCGAGAATAATTTGACCACATCTAGTGTGTGTGTGACATTCATTGCTACTTTAACTTTAAAATCCATTCTCAGGTGGGCCGGACTGGTAAGATCATGGCATGATCATTAAAAAATAAAGACAACTTCAGATTGTTTTCTTTGGCCAAAAATAGAACGAGCACATTCTAAAAATGTGTAAACTACAAATAATCCTTTTGACAAAACACTTCAAATTGTGAGGGGAAAAAAAATGTGTGCGGTTTGAAGAAACACAATGAACTAAAATGATGACAGAGGTCTGTAATTTTCATCATAGGTACACTTCAACTGTGAGAGACAGAATGTGGAAAAAAAATCCTGGAATTCACATTGTAGGAATTTTAAAGAATATATTTGTAAATTATAGTGGAAAATAAGTATTTGGTCAAGCATTCAAATCTCTCACTGATGGAAGGAGGTTTTGGCTCCAAATCTCATGATACATGGCCCCATTCATTCTTTCCTTAACACGGATCAATCGTCCTGTCCCCTTAGCAGAAAAACAGCCCCAAAGCATGATGTTTCCACCTCCATGCTTCACAGTAGGTATGGTGTTCTTGGGATGCAACTCAGTATTCTTCTTCCTCCAAACACCACGAGTTGAGTTGATACCAAAAAGTTCTATTTTGGTGTCATCTGACCACATGACATTCCCCCAATCCTCTGCTGTATCATCCATGTGCTCTCTGGCAAACTTCAGACGTGCCTGGACATGCACTGGCTTAAGCAGGGGGACACGTCTGGCACTGCAGGATTTGATTCCCTGTCGGCGTAGTGTGTTACTGATGGTAACCTTTGTTACTTTGGTCCCAGCTCTCTGCAGGTCATTCACCAGGTCCCTCCGTGAGGTTCTGGGATTTTTGCTCACCGTTCTCATGATCATTTTGACCCCACGGGATGAGATCTTGCATGGAGCCCCAGATCGAGGGAGATTATCGGTGGTCTTGTATGTCTTCCATTTTCTGATAATTGCTCCCACAGTTGATTTTTTCACACCAAGCTGCTTGCCTATTGTAGATTCACTCTTCCCAGTCTGGCGCATTTCTACAATTTCGACAGCTCTTTGGTCTTGGCCAAAGTGGAGTTTGGAGTCTGACTGTTTGAGGCTTCGGGCAGGTGTCTTTTATACAGATAACGAGTTCAAACAGGTGCCAATAATACAGGTAATGAGTGTAGGACAGAAGAGCTTCTTAAAGAAGAAGTTACAGGTCTGTGAGAGCCAGAGATCTTCCTTGTTTGAAGTGACCAAATACTTATTTTCCACCATAATTTACAAATAAATTCTTTAAAATTCCTACAATGTGAATTCCTGGATTTTTTTTTCACATTCTGTCTCTCACAGTTGAAGTGTACCTATGATGAAAATTACAGACCTCTGTCATGATTTGAAGTGGGAGAACTTGCACAATCGCTGGCTGACTATTTATTTCTTGCCCCACTGTATGCTACTTTTAAACTTTCATGCAAAGAAGGAAATCCCAACTAAGTCAACTAACCAAAAGTGTATTTATTAAACAGTTAACAAGCTAATTTTTAAATGACACTTATTGAAATATCTTGTGTGACATCATGCACAAAAGTGCACTTTATTTGTTTTAAACTATTGTAGTGGCGTTCTGTACAAAAAGTGCACTTTAATTTAGTTTTGTTTTGATATGTCATCTTAGTGACATCATGCACAAAAGTGCACTCATAGCTTGTTTTAAAATGTCTCTGACAATCTTGGAAATGACATGAATGTTTGTGCCACTGCTTAATAAATGTTTAATAAATACACTTTTGGTTAAATGACTTAGTTGTGATTTCCTTCTCTGCATGAAAGTTTAAAAGTAGCATATATGAATGTAGTATGAAGAAGAATGTTTGAATGTAGACACATAGAATCATCATACTGCTGTGATTATATGCATCAAGTCTTCATTCAAGGTTAAGGCAAAATATGGAGATATATATGGTGTATCGTGACATGGCCTAAAAACATCGAGATATTAATAAATGGCCATATCGCCCAGCCCTAGTCTCAATGTATCTACAAAGCCAATAAACATGAAGTCCCAGACTATCTGGGATTGAACAAAATAAAGAAATGTCTGCCATGATATTAATTCTGTGCTAACTCAACAAACTACACACATGGAGGCAGAAACTGGTGGAGATGGTTGAGTCACACTCCCTTTCCTCATTTTTGAAAGACACATTTAGGGGCAATGAGGGTGTTAAACATTGCGTTTAAAGCCAAAGACCTAAAAATGCAGGTTTTTTTTGGAGGGGAGGGGAGGAGCTACAGCCACGCGTTACCACAGCTATATGCGCTTACCTCTTGCTTACATTTGCTTGCCAAACAGAATTGTTATTCCGACACCCGGGCATCAAATTCCAAATGTGCAAATATTTGCTAAAAATAACAAAGTTTGCCAGTTTCAACGCTAAGTATCTTGTCTTTGCAGTCTATTCAGTTGAATATAAGTTGTAAAGGATTTGCAAATCAGTTTTTATTTACCATTTACACAATGTGCCAACTTCACTGGTTTTGGGTTTTGTACTTTGCCTCGTTTTATTTACCAGGCATTTATACTCTTTTTGTCCCATTGTTTTCCTTCTTATTTATTTACACGTTTTCCTTTGTTTCTAACACAAAATAACGCATTCATCTTTATGACAACATATGCTGGGGGCAACTTTCTAACTTCTAAGGAAGAATTGTTTACTCTCCAGTCTTATGAGACAGCCCTCGCAAAAATGACTAATGATCTATTGCTAACGATGGATTCTGATGCGTCATCTATGTTGCTGCTCCTCGATCTTAGCGCTGCTTTCGATACCGTCGATCATAATATTTTATTAGAACGTATCAAAACACGAATTGGTATGTCAGACTTAGCCCTGTCTTGGTTTAACTCTTATCTTACTGATAGGATGCAGTGTGTCTCCCATAACAATGTGACCTCGGACTACGTTAAGGTAACGTGTGGAGTTCCCCAGGGTTCGGTCCTTGGCCCTGCACTCTTCAGCATCTACATGCTGCCGCTAGGTGACATCATACGCAAATACAGTATTAGCTTTCACTGTTATGCTGATGACACCCAACTCTACATGCCCCTAAAGCTGACCAACACGCCGGATTGTAGTCAGCTGGAGGCGTGTCTTAATGAAATTAAACAATGGATGTCCGCTAACTTTTTGCAACTCAACGCCAAAAAAACGGAAATGCTGATTATCGGTCCTGCTAGACACCGAACTCTATTTAATAATACAACTCTAACATTTGACAACCAAACAATTAAACAAGGCGACACGGTAAAGAATCTGGGTGTTATCTTCGACCCAACTCTCTCCTTTGAGGCACACATTAAAAGCGTTACTAAAACGGCCTTCTTTCATCTCCGTAACATCGCTAAAATTCGCTCCATTCTGTCCACTAAAGACGCTGAGATCATTATCCATGCGTTTGTTACGTCTCGCCTCGACTACTGTAACGTATTATTTTCGGGTCTCCCCATGTCTAGCATTAAAAGATTACAGTTAGTACAAAATGCGGCTGCTAGACTTTTGACAAGAACAAGAAAGTTTGATCATATTACGCCTGTACTGTATATACCTTTATATACATATATACATACATATATACCTATACTGTATATACCTTTATATACATATATACATACATATATACCTATACTGTATATACCTTTATATACATATATACATACATATATACCTATACTGGCTCACCTGCACTGGCTTCCTGTGCACTTAAGATGTGACTTTAAGGTTTTACTACTTACGTATAAAATACTACACGGTCTAGCTCCATCTTATCTTGCCGATTGTATTGTACCATATGTCCCGGCAAGAAATCTGCGTTCAAAGGACTCCGGCTTATTAGTGATTCCCAAAGCCCAAAAAAAGTCTGCGGGCTATAGAGCATTTTCCGTTCGGGCTCCAGTACTCTGGAATACCCTCCCGGTAACAGTTCGCGATGCCACCTCAGTAGAAGCATTTAAGTCTCACCTTAAAACTCATTTGTATACTCTAGCCTTTAAATAGACTCCCTTTTTAGACCAGTTGATCTGCCGTTTCTTTTCTTTTTCTTTTATGTCCCACTCTCCCGTGTGGAGGGGGTCCGGTGGCCATTTACTGCTCGCCTGTGTATCGGCTGGGGACATCTCTGCGCTGCTGGTCCGCCTACGCTTGGGATGGTTTCCTGCTGGCTCCGCTGTGAACGGGACTCTCGCTGCTGTGTCTTGGATCCTCTTTGGACTGGACTCTCGCGACTGTGTTGGATCCATTGTGGATTGAACTTTCACAGTATCATGTTAGATCCGCTCGACATCCATTGCTTTCCTCCTCTCTAAGGTTCTCATAGTCATCATTGTCACTGACGTCCCACTGGGTCATTATTGTCACCAATGTCCCACTGGGTGTGAGTTTTCCTTGCCCTTATGTGGGCCTACCGAGGATGTCGTGGTGGTTTGTGCAGCCCTTTGAGACACTAGTGATTTAGGGCTATATAAGTAAACATTGATTGATTGATTGATTGAAATAATGCTATTTGGTAACAGTAGAAAAGAGCATCAGACACGAATACAAATAGATGGAATAGATATCGAAAGGGTAAAAGAAACCAGATTTTTGGGAGTATTGATAGATGATAAAATGAACTGGAAAACTCATATACAAAACATACAACATAAGGTGGCAAAAAAATATTTCAATAATGAATAAAGCAAAATACGTCCTGGGCCAAAAATCACTTTATATTCTATACTGCTTGCTAGTGTTACATATCTGAATTATTGTGCAGAAACATGGTGAAACAACTACAAATGTGCGCTACATTCGTTAACTGTGTTACAAAAAAGATCGATTAGAATAATACACAATGTTGGATATAGAGAACATACAAACCCTTTATTTATTGAGTCAAAAATATTAAAGCTCGATGACTTGATAAAATTGCAAACAGCTAAATTGATGCACAAAGTAAATTATAACCTGCTACCAAAAAATGTACAACAATTCTTCTCAACTAAAGAGGAGAAATATAACCTTAGAGGAAAATCTAACTTAAAACATTTGTATGCCCGTACAACACTTAAAACTTTTAGCATATCAGTATGTGCAATTAAATGATGGAATGGATTAAGTAAAGAAGTTAAACATTGTACTGATATGATCCAGTTTAAGAGGATGTTTGAATTAATAGTGCTTACAAAGTACAAAGAAGAAGTATTATGAGAAACACTTTCAAACTTATTGAAATAAGATATTCTTCATCTTAGTATGTTAATAATGACTGAAATAATTAAGTACATGTTAGAAAACTGCTGTGTTAATCACTCATAGATGTCATTTTGCTATTTTGATATTTTGCTGTAAAGGTCAGTGAATGAATGTTTATATTGTGGAAAAGGGGTAGAATTAAATAAGCTTTGCTTCTTCCTACTCCTTTTCGGACATGATATATTGTGTATTGCGAAATGATGAATTTAACTGATGTATAATGTTGTATGTATGTTATGTTCGAAATAAACTAAGAAAAGAAAAAGAAATAAAAGATGCCAAGCGTGTTTACTACGGACATCTGAGACTACTTTGTCAGGGCATTGATGTATTGTTGGCAGAGGCCTTGCTCATTTCCACAACAATAAGCAAAACTATTTTTGTCTGTAGACGAAAGATAGTTTGGATTTTGGCACCAAGCACTCAAGTCGAGATCTGACCGATCCAAGTGAAGCCAAAGAAAGACAAACTGAAGGGTCCAGTTGCGATCGATTGAATGCCCGGAGAATACAGCGAGTTCAGGTGAGATGCAATTATTGCCGGCATACAGGAAGTGGGGGAAAAAAAGGCGTACTGTACCTTTAAACTGTAAATTGGCTTTGGGCACATCTAGCTGGTAGCCAAAGGACACACTGGTATCTTGCATGCTGGCACTGGCCTCAAACTCCACACCCAGCTGCAACTACAGAAAGGACAACGTGAGCATCGATGACACGCCGCAGGGAAATTGCCATTTTGTTTTGGGCCAAATGTCACCTGTATCGGATTTTTCATGTCAATGTGAACAGTGCAAGTTTGACATTTTTCAAATATTATACAATATTTTTGTATGATCCATGATATTTTGACAATGACTCGGGGGTAAATTATTCTTGCCTACATTTATTTAGAAAATATTTTAGTATAACCCATGATATTGTGACAATGACTGGGGGGTAAATTATCATTACCCCCAAAATTTTTGGGTGTTATTTTTTACAAATTTTTCTATATTCCATGACATTTTTACAATGACTGAGGGTTGAATTATTAATACCGAAAACAATGTTTTTTTAAAACAATATTTAGTATAATCCATGATATTTTGACGATGACTCGGGGGTAAATTATTCTTGCCTACATTTATTTTTTGTTTTATTTGGAATATATTTTTGTATAACCCATGATGTTGTGACAATGACTGAGGGTTAAATTATTATTACCAAAATTATTTTTTGGTGTTATTATTACAATATTTTTGTATATTCCATGACATTTTGACAATGACTGAGGGTTGAATTATTAATACCGAAAACAATGTTGTTTTTTTTGACTAGGGGGTAAAGGATTCTTGCCTAAATTAATTTTTGGTTTTATTTAGAAAATATTTTTGTATATTCCATGATATTGTGACAATGACTGAGGGTTAAATTGTTATTAACACAATTATTTTTTGGTGTTATTTTTGTACAATATTTTTGTATATTCCATGACATTTTGACAATGACTGAGGGTTGAATTATTAATACCAAAAACAATGTTATTTTAAAACAATATTTAGTATAATCCATGATATTTTGACATTGACTAGGAGGTAAATGATTCTTGCCTAAATTAATTTTTGGTTGTATTTAGAAAATATTTTTGTATATTCCATGATATTGTGACAATGACTGAGGGTTAAATTGTTATTAACAAAATTATTTTTTGGTGTTATTTTTTTACAATATTTTTGTATATTCTATGACATTTTGACAATGACTGAGGGTTGAATTATTAATACCAAAAACAATGTTTTTTTAAAACAATATTTAGTATAATCCATGATATTTTGACAATGACTAGGAGGTAAATGATTCTTGCCTAAATTAATTTTTGGTTTTATTTAGAAAATATTTTTGTATAACCCACGATATTGTGACAATGACTGAGGGTTAAATTATTTTTACCAAAATTATTTTTTGGTGTTATTTTTTACAATATTTTAGTATATCCCATGACATTTTGACAATGACTGAGGGTTGAATTATTAATACCAAAAACTATGTTTTTTTAAAACAATATTTTGTATAATCCATAATATTTTGACATTGACTAGGAGGTAAATTATTCTTGCCTAAATTAATTTTTGGTTTAATTTAGAAAATATTTTTGTACAACCCATGATATTGTGACAATGACTGAGGGTTAAATTATTATTACCAAAATTAGTTTTACAATATATTTGTATATTCCATGACATTTTATCAATGATTGACGGTTGAATTATTACTACCAAAAACTATGTTTTTGTTGTTTATTTTTACAATTATTTTGTATATTCCATGATATTTTGACAATAACTCAGGGTTAAATTATTATTATGGAAAACAATGATTATTTTTTTTTAACAATATTTTGTATAATCTATGATATTTGACTATGGGGTAAATTATTCTTGGCTAAAATAATTTTTGGTTTTATCTAGAAAATATTTTTTTATATTACATTATATTGTGACAATGACTGAGGGTTAAATTATTATTACCAGAATTACTTTTACAATATATTTGTATATTCTATGACATTTTATCAATGATTGAAGGTTGAATTATTACTACCAAAAACTATGTTTTTGTTATTTATTTTAACAATATTTTTGTATATTCCATAATATTTTGAGAATGATTGAGAGTTGAATTATTATTACCAAGAACATCGTTTTTGTTTTTTTAAACAATATTTTTGTATATTCCATGATATTTTGACAATGGCTGGGGGTTGAATTATTATAATCAAAAACCAAGTTTTTGTTATTATTCATTTATTTATTTATTTTTACAATATTTTTGTATATTCCATGATATTTTGACAATGACTGAGGGTTGAATCATTATTTTTTAAAACAATGTTTTTTTTTTTAAACAATATTTTGTAAAATCAATAACATTTTGACAATGACTGAGGGTTGAATTATTATTACCGGAAACAATGTTTTTTTTTTAAACAATATTTTGTATAATCTATGATATTTGACTAGGGGGTAAATGATTCTTGGCTAAATAATTTTTTGGTTTTATTTAAAAAACTTTTTTGTATATTCCATGATATTTTGACAATAACTGAGGGGTAAATTATTACTACCAAAATTATTTTTGGGCATTATTTCTACTATATTTTTGTATATTCCGGGATATTTTGACAAAGACTGGGGGTTGAATTATTATTACCAAAAACTATGTTTTTTTTGTTATTTATTTTTACAATATTTTTGTGTATTCCATGCTATTTTGACAGCGACTGAGGGGTAAATTATTACTACCAAAATTATTTTTTGGAGTTATTTCTACTATATTTTTGTACATTACAGGATATTTTGACATTGATTGGGGGTTGAATTATTATTACCAAAAACTATGTTTTTGTTGTTATTTATTTTTACAATATTTTTGTATATTCCATGATATTTTGACAATAAAAAACTGGGGGTTAAATTATTACTACCAAAATTATTCTTGGTGTTTTCTACTATATTTTTGTATATTCCAGGACATTTTGATAATGTCTGGGTTGAATTATTATTACCAAAAACTATGTTTTTGTTGCTATTTATTTTTACAATATATTTGTGGGTTCCATGATATTTTGACAATGACTGAGGATTGAATTATAATTACCGAAAACAAAGGTTTTTTTAAAACAATATTTTGTATAATCCACTATATTTTGAAAATGACTAGGGGATAAATGATTATAGCCTAAATTAATTTTTTTTATTCATAAAATGTTTTTGTAAATTCCATGATATTTTGACAATGAAAAAAAAGTGTTTTACAATATTTTTGTATATTTCATGATATTTTGACAATGACTGAGGTTTGAATTATTATTACGGAAAACAATGCTTTTTTTAAAAAACAACAACAATATTTTGTACATTCCATGATATTTTGAGAATGATTGAGGGTTAAATTATTATTACCAAAATATTTTTTTCCAATAATTTTGTATATTCCATTACATTTTGACAATGATTGAAGGTTAAATTATTACTACCAAAAACTATGTTTTTGCTGTTATTTATTTTTACAATATTTTTGTATATTCCATGATATTTTGACAATGACTGAGGGTTGAATTATTATTACCGGAAACAATGTTGTTTTTTTTGACTAGCGGGTAAATGATTCTTGCCTAAATTAATTTTTGGTTTTATTTAGAAAATATTTTTGTATATTACATAATATTTTGACGATGACCGAGAATTAAATATTATTACCAAAATTATTATTTGGTATTATTTTTACTATATTTTTGTATATTCCATGACATTTTGATAATTATTGAAGTTTGAATTATTACTACCAAAAACTATGTTTTTGTTGTTATTTATTTTTACAATATTTTTGTATATTCCATGATATTTTGACAATGACTGACGGTTGAATTATTATTACCGAAAAAAATGTTGTTTTTTTGACTAGGGGTAAATGATCCTTGCCTAAATTAATTTTCGGTTTTATTTAGAAAATATTTTTGTATTCCATAATATTTTGACAATAACTGAGAATTAATTATTATTACCCAAATTATTTTTTGGTATTATTTTTACTATATTTTTGTATATTCCAGGACATTTTGACAATGATTGAGGGTTGAATTATTACTACCAAAAACAATTTTTTTTTGCGATTATTTATTTTTACAATATTTTTGTATATTCCATGATATTTTGACAATGATTGAGTGTTGAATTATTATTACGGGAAACAATGTTTTGTTTATAATAATAACTAAAGTTCCTTGAGTGAATAATGCAAACTCACTACACCGGTAAGTTTTAGCGCCTTCATGGTGAGTTCAATGACAGATAAGAACTTTACACTAAATTATATTAGAAATGGCAACCCAGCAGTTGAGAATGACGGCACTGACCTACCTGCTCGTTGGCTTTGTGGTAGTAGGATGCGTGAGCGCCCGCCGAGCCCAGCGTCAGCGTGGCGATGTAGTTGGTGCCTGCGTTGAAAAAGGTCTCAAGTTCAAGACAAAGTTCCTCATGTGACGGTGCTTTCCATAGACAAGTAGACGCGGCATCGAGCACTGCTGCTGACGAGACGGGGGGCCGCCATCTTGGAGTGGTGCAATTCATTTGGCAGGAGCAATGAACTGTCAGCGCATTTAATTCCTCTTACCTCACTGAATACCACTCATTTTCACACGCTTCTATGATAAAGGACACATGTTTTATTATTTATAGTTTGCTTAACAGTGATCAAATATTCTCATATGCTATAAGTAGAGATGTCATTTTAAAGTATTTATCGGTCGATAATATCGGCAGTCCGATATTATCGGCCGATAAATGCTTTAAAATGTAATATCGGAAATTATAGGTATCGGTTTCAAAATTATCGGTATTGGTTTCAAAAAGTAAAATGTATTACATTTTAAAACGCTGCTGTGTACGCGGACGTAGGGAGAAGTACAGAGCGCCAATAAACCTTAAAGGCACTACCTTTGCGTGCCAGCCCCGTCACATAATATCTACGGCTTTTCACACACACAGGTGAATGGAAGGCATACTTGGTCAACAGCCATACAGGTCACACTGAAGGTGGCCTTATAAACAACTTTATGGTGGAGGGGCTCGCCGTGGAGTTTACAGTCACGGTAGCACAAGTAGCCCCATGACTAACGTGATACACGTCCGATTCGCCCGACGACTCTATGCCGGAGTATCAGCGCTGGGTTCCAATGCACCACAGTTTTGTATTGTCGCTCGGTCCGTCGGTGGAGTGCTTCGGAAGCTACCGGACCGCTCGTCTCCCCGGCCCGGACTCTTTACAGCAGCGCCGGGGTAGGGAGGGAGAGAGAGAGAGACAGAGAGAGAGAGAGAGACAGAGAGAGAGCAAGTGGGCGAGCGAGGGAGGAAGAGCGCGTGCGGGTCTAGTGGAAAAGTAGCAAAACGTTTCTCTGCTTGCATCACACAAGTGATGTCAATGTTCGGCCCTCGAGAGCCACATACCACACCGGTATGTGGCTCTGGTTCGTCCGGACACTTTGTTGGTCTTCGTGTGCTTGGACACACTTTGAGGGCCAGTATAAATGAATTCCCCCACGTAAGCGGCATGGCCGGAAACCAACATTGGAAGACCGTGACCTTCGATCCCTCAGACGGCACTGTATCAAAAACCGACATCAATCTCTAAAAGGATTTCACCACATGGGCTCAGGAACACTTCAGAAAACCGCTGTCACTAAATTCAGTTCGTCGCTACATCTGTAAGTGCAAGTTAAAGCTCTACTATGCAAAGCTAAAACCATTTATCAACAACATCCAGAAACCCAGCCGGCTTCTCTGGGCCTGGAGATCATCCAAGATGGACTGATGTAAAGTGGAAAAGTGTTCTGTGGTCTGACGAGTCCACATTTCAAATTGTTTTTGGAAATATTCCACGTCGAGTATTTGGCTTCCGTGGGGAGTATGGTTGCAAAACTAAAACTTAAAGGAATTGACGGAAGGGCACCACCAGGAGTGGATCCTGCGGCTTAATTATACACAACACGGGGAACCTTACCTGGCCCGGACATAACGCTGTCAAGCACCATTCATATAAAACCTGCAGGCACCACAACCATCAAACTTTCATATTAACTTGGGGGCCGCGTGTCCGAGACCCCTGACTTATAAGATGTCAATGGTGCTTTCCTCACCGGTGTACCTGCCGACGAGAGATGTCACAGCGCCCTCCTCTGACGGCCTGCGGTGGTACACCAGCTCCCCTCCCAGAGCCAGAGCAGGCGAGATGGACTGCAGGTAATGTGTGACCACCACTCCTATATGGAGACACCTTCAGTTCAGGGAATATTGACTTCATTTTTCAATTTTTTTTTTTCAAAAAGCGGACCTACCGGAGCCGACGAGCATGTCGGGGTTTCCGAGCGTGACGGTGGCAGTAAAATCTTTCCCCTTGAACTCTGCGTCGCCTTGCCAGTTGACGAACTTATGCTGCTGTGTCTGATGAAGGCGACGTTTGAAAATAACCCCAGCTCACTGCGGCCATTTTGGACTTACCTGGAAGGCGACTTTGGAACGTATCCTGGTGCTGATCTGGTGGATGACCTGAGCGTTGAGGCTGCCCACGTTGTCCATGTCTCCCACCATGACTGGGAAAAACTGAGCACGCCCTTTTCATAGTTCTAACATTTCTCTTAACACTGGAAACAAAAACTTAGAGGTGATTACTGGAATTATTTAGAGCGTCCTGTGTCGGGACGATGAAATAGTAACAGTGATGTGAGGCTTGACGTAGTCTGTGTTTTTCAACCACTGTGCCTCCACGCTGAAATCAAGTCTGGTGTGCAGTGGGAGATTATCTAATTTCCCCTACTTGGGTGAAAAATATATTTTGCCAACCAGCAATTCTAGTCTGCAAATGATGTGTTGTTGTTGTTGTTGAGTATCAATGCAGTCTAGACATCAACAGAGTAACCGTGTAATACTCTTCCATATCAGTAGGTGGCAGCAGGTAGATGTCAGAAACAGCGGGAGGCAGCGTGCAGGTGTCTAATACTTAAACCAAAAATAAACAAAAGGTGAGTGCCCCTAAGAAAAGCTTAAGAAAGGCTAAGCAGAACAAAATTAAAACTAAACTGGCTACAAAGTCAACAAAAACAGAATGCTGGACGACAGCAAAAACTTACTGGGGAGCAAAGACGGCGTCCACAATGGACATCTTGTTCATGAGTGAGGGAAGAGCGGATCGTGAGATCGGTGCGGCGTTTTCAGTAATGCGGACGCTGTATCGATCCGTTGTAGTGAAGAAGGAGCTGAGCCGGAAGGCAAAGCTCTCAATTTACCGGTTGATCTACGTTCCCATCCTCACCTATGGTCATGAGCTTTGGGTCATGACCGAAAGGACAAAATCAGGGGTACAAGCGGCCGAAATGAGTTTGGGTCTCTCCCTTCAAGATAGGGTGAGAAGCTCTGTCATCCGGGAGGAACTCAAAGTAAAGCCGCTGCTCCTCCACATGGAGAGGAGCCAGATGAGGTGGTTCGGGCATCTGGTCAGGATGCCACCCAAACGCCTCCGTGTTTAGGGCCCGTCCAACTGGTAGGAGGCCACGGGGAAGACCCAGGACATGTTGGGAAGACTATGTCTCCCGACTGGCCTGGGAATGCCTCGGGACATCCTGGGAAGAGCTGGACGAAGTGGCTGGGGAGAGGGAAGTCTGGGCTTCCCTGCTTAGGCTGCTGCCCCCGCGACCCGACCTCAGATAAGCGGAAGAAGATAGATGGATGGATGGATGGATATCTTTCAATTATGTTGAAAAAATGTAGTACCGGCTTTGATTCTGAACGAGATTCCTCTACAGAATCTCCTCTCTGGTCAACAAAAGCACCTTGAGGATTCTAGCGGGAACTCTCATTCAACCCTTCTTCGATTACGCTTGCACCTCCTGGTACCCCAGCACCTCCAAAACCCTCAAATCTAGACTCCAAACATGCCAGAATAAGCTAGTCCGGTTACTTTTAGACCTCCACCCCAGATCACACCTCAATCCAACCCACTTCTCCAAAGTGGGCTGGCTCAGGGTGGAGGACAGAGTAAAACAACTTGCACTGAGCCTAGTCTATAAAATCCGCTACACCTCCTTGATACCGAAGTACATGTCAAACTACTTCCTTAACGTAAATGACCGCCGTAACCACAACACCAGGGGGAGCTCCACAAACCACGTTAAACCCAGATTCCGATCTAACAAAGGTCTTAACTCATTCTCTTTCTATGCCACATCAATGTGGAATGCACTCCCAACAGGTATAAAAGTAAGTGCATCTCTATATTCCTTCAAAACTGCTCTAAAACAACACCTCCAGGCAACTTCAACACTTTACTAATACCCTCCTCCATTCACATCCCATCTCCCCGGATTATAAACAACTCAAATGTACTTCTAATGTATTTACTTGTTCTTATGCTATGTGAACTCACTATGTTCTCTGCTGGCTGTACATATCCTACTAAATAAGACCTACACTGTTTCAATGTCCACATTTCTCTGTTGATGCAATTGTTGATGACTGAAGTTCTGATATCAACCAAAGCTCCTCATCCCACCCCCCGGATTGTAAATAATGTAAATAATTCAATGTATATACTATGATGATTAACTTGTGTGATGACTGTATTATGTTGATAGTATATATTTGTACCATGAATTGATTAACGTGTACCCCGACTTAAACAAGTTGAAAAACTTATTGGGGTGTTACCATTTAGTGGTCAATTGTAGGGAATATGTACTGTACTGTGCAATCTACTAATAAAAGTCTCAATCAATCAAAAAAGTATCAATGGTATGATGAATACTGCCCCGGTAGTTAAAAAGTTAAAGTACCAATGATTGTCACACACACACGCACTAGGTGTGGTGAAATTTGTCCTCAGTTTGTATGTCGGTATTAACATTGTATTTAGGTATCAATAATGCTGTTAAGTCAGCCAAGCTATTTAACATTAAAGACTATGTGATTTTGTCTTCCCAAAGGACAATTACAGGATGCATTTTGGATATAAATGAGGACTTTTTGGACAATTTGTGCATGTTATGTTTCCCTCTATGAACCGCACCATACACTGCAATCAAACTGGTTGTTAACCAGGTGATATTTAGTGAAAAATAATTCCTGCAATACTCCAATATAAAGAATAAGTAAAAAAAAAGGTACCTCTGCTGGACCCGTCTGCTTGACTCCAACGTATGTGGTTCCAAACCGGTAGCTGGAATCCCCCAAAGTGCTCAGCAGCACAGTGTGATTCACCTGCATTTTCACAAGAAGGAAATGCCTTTTTGAATTGAACTCAATGCCACAGTAGCACACTGTAGTAATATAATATCAAAAAAGTGATTTTGTGGCATATATACTGAGGTATCACTTTAAACAATGCAGTGTTAGGTTGTGAATTTATGACCGTATTTTCCAGACCATAAGGCGCACCGGATTATAGGGCGCATTGCAGATGAATGGTCGATTTTTTATATTAGGCGCATTGGATTATAGGACGCATTAAAGGAGTCATATTATTATAAACATGAAAATTCTAAATGTAAAAGACTTCCTTGTGGTCTACATAACATATGATGGTGGTTCTTTGGTCAAAATGTTGCAAAGATGATGTTTTACAGATCATCTTCAAGCCGCTTTCTGACAGTGGCTTCAGGATGCGCCGTTTTGTGGGCGGTCTTATTTACGTGGCTCACCTTCGACAGCGTTCTCTCCCCGTCATCTTTGTTGTAGCGGTGTAGCGTGCAAGGACGGGAGTGGAAGAAGTGTCTAAAGATGGAGCTAACTGTTTTGATGACATTCAGACTTTACTTCCATTAATAATGGAGCAGCATCTCCTCATCCGGAAACAACAACACCGGAAACGTGTGCCTTGAAAAACCGTCCGGCCGGAAATGTTAGAATTATTGTTTCTAAATGATCACAAAAAACTTTGTATTACATTGTGTTCCTGACAAGACGACAAAAGGCTGACATCTATCAAGAAAAATGCTCGTAAAACTCCAGGGCGACTACAAAGCGGACAGATGGCAGAATCTGCCCAACTTCTAGAGGAACTCTTTTTGAAGTATTTTACAAACTCTTTTTGAACTATTTTATGGAACTCTCTTTGAACTATTTTATGGGACTCTATTGAACTATTTTATGGGACTCTATTGAACTATTTTATGGAACTTTTTTTTAACTATTTTGTGGGACTCTCTTTGACCTATTTTATGGAACACTTTTTGAACTATTTGACAAACTCTCTTCGAACTGTTCGGTAACCGAAGGCAACGCTGTTTACGACCCACTTCCCTCAGGAAGCAGCTGTGGGAAGGAAGGGGGAGGAACCAGAATTATTCCACACATTAGCATTGTCGAGTTTTCAGGAAAAAAAGGATTTTAAGTGCGCCTTATAGTCTGGAAAATGTTCTTGTTGACAGTAATTGACCGCACCTCTGCTGGTTGCAGCTGAATACTGCACTCTAGAGCAGTGGTTCTTAAATGAGGGTACGCGTACCCTAGGGGGTACTTGAAGGTATGCCAAGGGGTACGTGAGATTTTCAAAAAATATATTCTAAAAATGGCAACAAATCAAAAATCCTTTATAAATATATTTATTGAATAATAATTCAACAAAAATATGAATGTAAGTTCATAAACTGTAAGAAAAAATACAACAATGCAATATTCAGTGTTGACAACTAGATTTTTTTGTGGACATGTTCCATAAATATTGATGTTAAAGATTTTTTTTTATTACAATCCCCAAAGAGGGCACTTTAAGTTGATGATTACTTCTATGTGGAGAAATCTGCATTTAGAATTGAATCACTTGTTTATTTTTCAACAAGTTTTTAGTTATTTTTATATCTTTTTTTCCAAATAGTTGAAGAAAGACCACTACAAATGAGCAATATTTTGGACTGTTATACAATTTAATTAATCAGAAACTGATGACATAGTGCTGTATTTTACTTCTTTATCTCTTTTTTTCCTTTATTAGGGGGTACTGGAATTAAAAAAAAGTTCATAGGGGGTACATCACTGAAAAAAGGCTGAGAACCACTGTTCTAGAGGTATCAGCATATCTCATTAAAGCTCTTTAATGCCACCAAAAAACAAAGTAAATGCTCATTTCGTATTGCAGATAGTTATTATATATTGTCAAAAGCATACAAGTGTCTGTAGGGACAAAATCGTACACTTTTGACCATGATAATCTTCAATATTTGAAAAGTTTACATTAACTATTACTCTCTGGCAAATTAGAATTTGGCTCAAAAGACGGTTTATTCTAAGAATGTATTTTTATTCATTTTTCTGTAGCGGTAGCAGCAGCTGCCAGTTGTGGTGGCGTCACGCTGACAGCAGAAGTTACTGTGTTGGTCACGCCAAAAAACATTTGGCACCGTTAACTCCTGCCTGCCTTCAATCGCCAACTTGTGATTGGTAAATAAGTGTTAAATCAAACCTCAGTCTCGTTTGTAATTATTATTCAGGCCTACTATCTTGGTCATTATGGTGGTACTTGGAACGACAAGAGTTTTCTGAGGTGGTACTTGGTGAAAGAAGTTTGAGCACCACTGCCATACATTGTTATTGTAAGAGTTAACACCAAGCAACTACAAACCCCAAAACCAGTGATACATCTGTAAGTGCAAGTTAAATCTCTACTATGCAAAGCAAAAGCAATTTATCAACAACACCCGGAAACGCCGCTGTCTTTGCCTGGCCCGAGCTCATTTAAGATGGACTGATGCAAAGTGTATAAGTGTTCTGTGGTCTGACGAGTCCACATTTCAAATTTTTTTGGGATGCTGTGGACGTTGTGGCCTCTGGACCAAAGAGGGAAAGAACCCTCTGGATTGTGCTAGGTGCAAAGTTCAAAAGCCAGCATGTGTGATGGTATGGGGGTGTATTAGTGCCCAAGGCATGGGTAACTTACACATCTGTGAAGGCACCGTTAATGCGTAAAGGTACATACAGGTTTTGGAGCAACATAGCAAGCAACGTTATCATGGAGGCCCCTGCTTATTTCAGCAAGACAATGCCAAGTCACTTGTTACAACAGCGTGGCTTCATAGTAAAAGAGTGCGGGTACTAGACTGGCCTGCCTGTCGTCAGGACATGTCTCCCATTAAAAATGTGTGGTGCATTATGAAGCCTGAAATACCACAACGGAGACCCCGGACTGTTGAACAACTTAAGCCGTATATCAAGCCAGAATGAAAAAGAATTCCACGTGAAAAACTTCAAAAACTGGTCTCCTTAGTTCCCAAATGTTGACTGAGTGTTGTTAAAAGGAAAAGCCATGTAACACAGTGGTAAAAATGCCCCTGTGCCAACTTTTTTGCAATGTGTTGCTGCCATTAAATTCTAAGTTAATGATTACTTGCCCAAAAAAAAAAGTGTTTCTCAGTTGGAACATTAAACATCTTGTCTTTGCAGACTATTCAATTGAATATAAGTTGAAAAGGATTTGCAAATCATTGTCTTCTGTTTTTATTTACCATTTACACATCCTGCCAACTTTACCGGTTTTGGGTTTTGTACTTTTCTGGCGTCATTAGCCGCCTCAGAGTGGCAGTTTTGTGCCGTTTGAAACTCACAGAAATAGGAAGGGTTGCCTGTTCTTGTTTTACATGTTGATGATAATCATTTGTCCTTTAAAAATCAATGAATTCCTAATGACCAACCTGGAAGTGGTTACTAAGTCCCTTGTTAACCACGAGCCTGACGCCCTCCATCTGCATGGGAAACACTTCTGTGGACGAAAGATGCAGGGCATATGTGAAAAGAGGGGGGCGAAACGCAGCATCTTAACAAAAAAAAAGAAATTATTTCGTCAGAATAATTGTATCTAAGTTATCACAAAACTTTGTGTTTGAATGAGTTCCCGGCGAGCAGACCAAAGCTGTCTTTGATCCAACCAATCAAAAGGCTTGTAAAACTCCACTGTGCAGCATGGGAAGCGACGTGAAGGTGTCTGTTTCTTTGATCTATTGTAATCCACAGAAAGATTTTGTCTTGACCCGAGATCTACAAAGCGGAGAGGAAGCCGGGCCTGACCCCCTTCCAGGCACCTTGTCTTTGAACTGTTTTGTAACCTAAGGCGACGGCTGTTTATGACCCCCGTTCCTTTAAAAACAGCTGTTGTCATGTAATCAGGGAAAGTCCAAATTAGTTTGACAGCTTCTTTCCCAGAGCTGTCACCAAGTTGAACTCTAACTTATAATCCATCCATCCATTTCCTACCGCTTATTCCCTTTTGGGGTCGCGGGGGGCACTGGCACCTATCTCAGCTACAATCGGGCGGAAGGCGGGGTACACCCTGGACAAGTCGCCACCTCATCGCAGGGCCAACACAGATAGACAAACAACATTCACACTCACATTCACACACTAGGGCCAATTTAGTGTTGCCAATCAACCTATCCCCAGGTGCATGTCTTTTGAAGTGGGAGGAAGCCGGAGTACCCGGAGGGAACCCACGCATTCACGGGGACAACATGCAAACTCCACACAGAAAGATCCCGAGCCTGGATTTGAACCCAGGACTGCAGGAACTTCGTATTGTGAGGCAGACGCACTAACCCCTCTGCCACCGTGAATCCCCTAACTTATAATAATAATAATAATTCACCCATATACAATATCCTGCCCTAATACCCTACTGTGCAATACTACCCTTCAAGTGCTATACTTAGGTACTCTTGTCTTGTTCTGTATATTGTACAGTATTTTGTATTTCTATAGTGTTTTGTATGTTGTATAGGATTGCGTATTATTTTTATTGGATAGTAGTCTATTTCAATTGTTAGTTTTTTCCTTTATTACCTCTTGTGTTATTTATTTTACCCCATATTTGTTCCATCTACCGCACCTTAAGTTGGAGTCTTTAATCTTGTTATATGCAAATATATGACAATAAAGTCCATTCTATTCTATTCTAAAAGAGGCGTACAGAGCGTGGTGGAAGACTGTACAAAGAGTACAGCCCAGACCAGTGGTCGGGAACCTTTTTGGCTGAGAGAGCCAAGAAGCCAAATATTTCAAAATGTATTTCCGTAAGAGCCATATAATATTTTTTTAACACTGAACACAACTAAACGCATGCATTTTTAAGTAAGACCAACATTTCTAGAGTATAATAGGTCTCTTGTTCTTTGTAATAACATTGTTATTTGGAAGCTAACTGTGGAGGGTGTGTGGCCTGCAGGCCTGCAGTGAAGCGGGGTGTTGCCACGATCAGCCTCGAAATCAGCGTTACGTGCGTAGATGGCCCACCTGGGCCTTGTTATCTAATCACCTGTCGCTCTGTTATAAGCAGCAGCCAGGAGGAGAGACGGGGTTGGAGCTGGAGCTGGAGCCAAAGCACGAGCAAGGACGACAGAGAAAAAGACAATTGCTGGAAAGCAACTGAGAGACTTATTGAAAAATAAAACAATATTGTAACCCTGAAACAGGCTCACAGGCGGGTGCTTGGTGGTCTGAAGAACCCCCAGAAGGACAAGCCCCACACTAACCAATAATAAATAAATAACTTCTTACCATTAACGCAACTTCTTGAACAGGTGCGGTAGGGAACGGATGGATGGATTAAAAATGCATGAGAATGTTTTATATTTTGAACATTATTTTCAACACTGTGATTACAAGTGGATTTATTCATTACTCATCGTGTTAAGCAAAGTCAGCTCAGATTTATCCGAGAGCCAGATGCAGTCATCAAAATAGCCACATCTGGCTCTAGAGCCATAGGTTCCCTACCCCTGGCCCAGACGTTTATCCTCAATGAGCTAAATTGAATTATGTCTCTGTTTAATTCCTTGCTTCTTTGTCTGTTTAATAGATTTCATCAGTGTTTGAACCTGACAATTTTAATTTACCTTTGCACTTGCGGTGACATTCATCAAATGTACCAGGATTGGGTAGAGCACTTTCCTCTTCCTGTGGCGGCACCGAAGTCCCCCCAGTTGACGCAGGGGACACTGAGGGCATCCCAAAACCTGATGGTACTGTCAACATAGGAGGAGCCACGCCGCCAGAGGCTGGTGATGGTGGCTGTGGGCTGGGGGAGCTGGCAGCCAAGACACTCCCCATTCTGCAAGACGAGCATAGGGTCATTGGATGAATAAAAATATCCGAAATTATAACCACGCCATCAACACAGTTAATTGGTTAACATTAGGCTTTATAAAATACATTGGTCATATGGTTGCTTGATTGATTTAAGTTTAGTTCGAACAGTATACTATTTCACTATGAATCATCACATATTTTCATTTTTTTTAACAACATGTCCCAGAAGGAGTAAGAAGAAGCAGTGCTTATTTCATCCGACCCCTTTTTTGTCAGAATAATTGTATCCAAGTTATCACAAAACTTTGTGTTTCAACGAGTTTTCGGCAAGCAGACAAAAGCTGTCTTAAATCCTACCAAGCAGAAGGCTTGTTAAAGGGAAGAAGATTAAGAGCTATTCAGTAGGATTTAAGGTCCAAGCTATTGAATATGCTAAAAAGAACAGTAAGCAGCTATGTTTTATTAATATACCGTAGCTGCGTGTGTCAAATAGGAGTCATTAAATGACTCCCGCCTCCTGGTGGTAGAGGGCGCTAGTGATCCTTCTTGCGACTACTCGGCTGCAGAAGAAGTGACAACAAGCAGCAAGAGTGAGCAGCGATCGGTTATTTTTTCCTCTCGCTTGCACTTTTAACACGGAGGATTAATATCTAAAATAAAACAGTTTTCTAAACTGGACTTTCAATCGAAGCAGGAGGTAATAAAGGAAGATCTCCATCGAGACAGACTTTTAAAACTGAAGAAAGATAAAGAAGACTTCTATAAACAAGTTATCGATGCTTTTGCTCAGAAGGAGCTGCGCATGGACTTCATTTATAAGTAAAGGTAAGACCATAATAATGTTTTTTTGATTAAATGTGCTTTGCATGATGGTATCCTTACATCACACTCAAATTTATAAACGCAGGCCTAAATTTACCACATGCCTTTGGTAAGCGCCGGAGTGAGAAGAGGTTTTAAAATAATTAGCGCATGCTTGCTATGTTGTGTTACGGTGCTGAATTGTGTTTGTCATTCTTGTTTGGTGTGGGTTCACAGTGTGGCGCATATTGGTAACAGTGTTAAAGTTGTTTATAAGGCCACCCTCAGTGTGACCTGTATGGCTGTTGACCAAGTAGGCCTTGCATTCACTTGTGTGTGTGAAAAGTCGTAGATATTATGTGCCTGGGCCGGCACGCACAGGCAGTGCCTTTAAGGTTTATTGGCGCTCTGTACTTCTTCCTACGTCCCTGTAGGACTCTGTAAAGCGGCATTTTAAAAAGTCATACATTTTACTTTTTGAAACTTATAGCGATAATTTCCATTATTACATTCTAAAGCATTTATGGGCCGATATTATTGGACATCTCTACAAATAACGGTTTGAATTGGTCGAGGTTATCGGGGACTGTTATTACTGACGGACAGGTGTTGCAGTGTGACTGCACGTAAGAAAACCCTCGTCTCCTCTGTCGCTTCCACTCATTTACCGCTTTTCCACTAACGCAGGGGTAGGCAACCTAGAACGTTGAAAGAGCCATTTTGGAGCCAAATAACACAACTCGCCGGCCGCACTAACATTAGACTTTTATTTTAAGACGGGGGCCGTAAAATAATGTCTCGCGGGCCCTAACTGGCCCGCTGGCCGCGTGTCTGAGACCTCTGCCCTAGAATCATGCTTTTTGAAGCATTTGACACCACATTTTTTTTACACTGAATTTTAAAACACTGAATGTATTCTCAATGAAATTGTCACCATAACTTCATGGGGAAAAAATAAAATATCACAAAATTTAAATAAATAAATTCACTGTAAAAAAAAGCGTTTGTACTAATAAAGTGGTAACCTTTAATGAATATAGTAAACAATATGATAGGTAAAAGGGCATTTATGAACTGTAAAATTAATGCAAGAAGACATTTTGAAATATGTACTATTTAAATCCCATTTCAATGGACAGTTAAGCTCGTCAAGTCAAATGTTTAAACACAATTCTGAGGCTAAAACAAAGAGTTTATGTTACAGTTAAAAAAAGCGAATAAAATAAATAAAATACAAAAGGTGAGAATAGGAGAGAAAGAAGGATACTCACGTTGTGAATGTGAGAGGACGATCTAACCGGAAGTGAATCCTTAGCAGTGCCGGGAAGGACAGTACATCTAAGCCCGTTTTTGATTGGATGACAGGTTCAGACACCTCGAAGGCGATTGGTGCAAAATGGCTGTGACGTCCTGTCATTCCGAGCGCGTCATTGGCTTAAAGAGCCACTGGCCGTTGGGAGTAGGCGGGGCTATGGTGTGACGGTTACACGTGATTACCAGTTATTTTATTAACGCATGATTACGTGTTTTGGTTTTAAAGATGTGATATTTGGTTTTACGCTGTATGAACAAACATTTGAAAAGGAATTTGACCTTTGCAACCTCATTATTTTAGTGGCTAAGTTTTATTTAAAAAAATGTAAGTTTCTCAATACCCCACCTGTCTTTTGTGCCTTTAAAAAAGATTTAGAACTCTACATTAAAACACTCTCTACCTCTAACAACAAAAAAGCTGTGAAAACAAAGATTCTGTGTTCCAAATGTAAGTTATTTACTGAAATTGAGTGAGCCTATGGATTTGCAGTTTATATGTGTATATATATATATATATATATATGTATATATATATATATATATATATATATATATATATATATATATATGTATATATATATATATATATATATATATATATATATATATATATATATATATATATATATACACACATATATGCGGTCCTCTCCAAGGTTTCTCATAGTCATCATTGTCGACGTCCCACTGGGGTGAGTTTTTCCTTGCCCTTATGTGGGCTCTACCGAGGATGTCGTTGTGGTTTGTGCAGCCCTTTGAGACACTTGTGATTTAGGGCTATATAAATAAACATTGATTGATTGATTGATTGATATATATATATATATATATATATGTATATATTTATTCTATTAATTTACTTTGAATTTACAACCCACTGGCGCCGTTTTATTTTGTACAGTTTTGTACGTTTTTTTGTACTTATTTTTTTTATAATTGTTTCTCGTCTGTTTGTAAATGTTGAAATTTATAAATAAAAGTTTAAATAGAAAAATAACAATAAAAAACACGGCAACATGTACTTGTTTTAATTATTATTACTTATTTGATTGTATGTAAATGTTGAATATTATAAAGGTTTTGAACATAAATTTTTTTGAACATAATACTACCCTTGGAGTGCAATATGTCCGACACTAATTGTTATTTATTACTTCGGTACTCTTGCCTTGTTCTGTATATTGTACAGTATTTTGTATTTCTATTGTATTTTGTATATTGCAGGATTGCTTATTATTTTTTATTGGATAGTATTCTGTTTATTTCAATTGTTATTTTTTTTCCCTTTATTACCTCTTGTGTTATTTATTTTACCCCATATTTGTTCCCACTACCGCACCTTAAGTTGGAGTCTTTAATCTCAATATATGCAAATATAATGACAATAAGCCCATTCTATTATATTCTATGAATTAAGAAAAATTACGGCATGATTACAAAAATTATTAATTGCTGAGGTAAAAAAAAAAATCGGAAAAGACGTGGAAATAAAGAGAAATTAATTTGGTTTCACATAAACACTTGCACTTGTAAGGAAGTAAGCAATGTTGTTCAGCAAAATGATCAGCAGGTCAAGTACAAATGCAGGCAGGGGCAGATAAAACACTGCCATCTGTCGGCCTTCTGCTGCACTACACCTGGTTGACATACTCTTGTTAAAGTAGCCATGATTGTCTCACACACACACACACACACACACACACACTAGGTGTTCTGCCCTCACTGAAAGTGTTGAGGTTATAAAGCTTGGCAGACAGCTAACAACCAATCCAGGACCTTCTAATAAAGTTCCAAAGCAGATGAATCCATTTCGGCTCTTTATTGTTGTTGATCTTGCACTGGACTCTTATTATTATTATTATTATTGTAAAAGTGAAACACACACAATGACAATGTATAAGCTGTATGATTCAATGAACAAACTGAAATGTAATACACAATATGTCAACATTATCTTCACACAAATATACAACATTATTACCAAACAAATACTGCTGAGTGTTGAAACTATTTCCATGGTGGAAATATGTGACCGGCGGCCATTTTAAATCCTCAAAATAGTGCACAAAAATAGTTTTTCAATACACATCTTACTATCAAATGTAGCCACTTTCCACCTTAGTATTGAGTTACATAAACAAGTTAAACAATTTACTTACAGACTTATCTTTTCCAAGGCTTGTAAGAGTTAACACAACTCGTCTACTTCTCATTTTTTATCAACAAAACTAACATCCTAAACCGGAAGTTCCAAACTAAACCGGAAGTGCCAAACTAATGACGCGCAGTATTTCCCATCGCCACAAGGTGTCAGTAATAGTCCACAATCAAACAGACATAACATGAACCATACTTGCCATCGCCACAAGGTGTCAGTAATAGTCCACAATCAAACGGACATAACACTAGATGTGGCGAAATTATTCTCTGCATTTGACCCGAAACCTTTGATCACCCCCTGGGAGGTGAGGGGAGCAGTGAGCAGCAGCGGTGGTCGCGCCCGGGAATCATTTTTGGTGATTTAACCCCCAATTCCAAGCCTTGATGCTGAGTGCCAAATACTAACATGTCATGGCTGTCTTGAGTTTCCAATTATTTCGACAACTCTTTTTTTTAGTGATGTAGTGATTGCAGCACATACTTGTTGGTCACAAAAAAAAACATTCATGAAGTTTGGTTCTTTTATGAATTTATTATGGCTCTACTGAAAATTTGCTGGGTCAAAAGTATACGTACAGCAATGTTAATATTTGCTTACATGTCCCTTGGCAGGTTTACCTGCAATAAAGCACCTGTGGTAGAAAATTGGTGCAGTTCAGCTAAATGTGTTAGTTTTCTGACATGGACTTGTTTCTTCAGCATTGTCCACATGTTTAAGTCGGGACTTTGGAAAAGGCCATTCTAAAACCTTCAATCAAACTATCAATGTTTATTTATATAGCCCTAAATCACAAGTGTCTCAAAGGGCTGCACGAGCCACGACCACATCCTCGGTTCAGATCCCACGTCAGGGCAAGGAAAAACTCAACCCAGTGGGATGACAATGAGAAACCTTGGAGAGGACCGCAGATGCGGGTGACCGGTGCGATGGATGTCAAGCGGGTCCAGCATAACATTGTGAGAGTCCAGTCCATAGTGGATCTAAAATAATAGTGAGAGTCCAGTCCATAGTGGATCTAACATAATAGTGAGAGTCCAGTCCATAGTGGATCTAACATAATAGTGAGAGTCCAGTCCATAGTGGATCTAACATAATAGTGAGAGTCCCGTCCATAGTGGATCTAACATAATAGTGAGAGTCCAGTCCATAGTGGATCTAACATAATAGTGAGAGTCCAGTCCATAGTGGATCTAACATAATAGTGAGAGTCCAGTCCATAGTGGATCTAACATAATAGTGTGAGAGTCCAGTCCATAGTGGATCTAACATAATAGTGAGAGTCCAGTCCATAGTGGATCTAACATAATAGTGAGAATCCAGTCCATAGTGGATCTAACATAATAGTGAGAGTCCAGTCCATTGTGGATCTAACATAATAGTGAGAGTCCAGTCCATAGTGGATCTAAGATAATAGTGAGAGTCCAGTCCATAGTGGATCTAACATAAAAGTGTGAGAGTCCAGTCCATAGTGGATCTAACATAATAGTGTGAGAGTCCAGTCCATAGTGGATCTAACATAATAGTGAGAGTCCAGTCCATAGTGGATCTAACATAATAGTGTGAGAGTCCAGTCCATAGTGGATCTAACATAATAGTGTGAGAGTCCAGTCCGTAGTGGATCTAACATAATAGTATGAGAGTCCAGTCCATAGTGGATCTAACATAATAGTGTGAGAGTCCAGTCCATAGTGGATCTAACATAATAGTGAGAGTCCAGTCCATAGTGGATCTAACATAATAGTGTGAGAGTCCAGTCCATAGTGGATCTAACATAATAGTGTGAGAGTCCAGTCCGTAGTGGATCTAACATAATAGTATGAGAGTCCAGTCCATAGTGGATCTAACATAATAGTGAGAGTCCAGTCTATAGTGGATCCAACATAATAGTGAGAGTCCAGTCCATAGTGGATCTAACATAATAGTGAGAGTCCAGTCCATAGTGGATCTAACACAATAGTGTGAGAGTCCAGTCCATAGTGGATCTAACATAATAGTGAGAGTCCAGTCCATAGTGGATCTAACATAATAGTGAGAGTCCAGTCCATAGTGGATCTAACATAATAGTGTGAGAGTCCAGTCCATAGTGGATCCAACATAATAGTGAGAGTCCAGTCCATAGTGGATCTAACATAATAGTGAGAGTCCAGTCCATAGTGGATCTAACACAATAGTGAGAGTCCAGTCCATAGTGGATCTAACATAATAGTGTGAGAGTCCAGTCCATAGTGGATCTAACATAATAGTGAGAGTCCAGTCCATAGTGGATCTAACATAATAGTGAGAGTCCAGTTCATAGTGGATCTAACATAATAGTGTGAGAGTCCAGTCCATAGTGGATCTAACATAATAGTGAGAGTCCAGTTCATAGTGGATCTAACATAATAGTGAGAGTCCAGCCCATAGTGGATCTAACATAATAGTGAGAGAGTCCAATCCATAGTGGATCTAACATAATAGTGTGAGAGTCCAGTCCATAGTGGATCTAACATAATAGTGAGAGTCCAGTTCATAGTGGATCTAACATAATAGTGAGAGTCCAGCCCATAGTGGATCTAACATAATAGTGAGAGAGTCCAATCCATAGTGGATCTAACATAATAGTGTGAGAGTCCAGTCCATAGTGGATCTAACATAATAGTGTGAGAGTCCAGTCCATAGTGGATCTAACATAATATTGAGAGTCCAGTCCATAGTGGATCTAACATAATAGTGAGAGTCCAGTCCATAGTGGATCTAACATAATATTGAGAGTCCAGTCCATAGTGGATCTAACATAATAGTGAGAGTCCAGTCCATAGTGGATCTAACACAATAGTGAGAGTCCAGTCCATAGTGGATCTAACATAATAGTGTGGGAGTCCAGTCCATAGTGGATCTAACATAATAGTGAGAGTCCAGTCCATAGTGGATCTAACATAATAGTGAGAGTCCAGTTCATAGTGGATCTAACATAATAGTGTGAGAGTCCAGTCCATAGTGGATCTAACATAATAGTGAGAGTCCAGTTCATAGTGGATCTAACATAATAGTGAGAGTCCAGCCCATAGTGGATCTAACATAATAGTGAGAGAGTCCAATCCATAGTGGATCTAACATAATAGTGTGAGAGTCCAGTCCATAGTGGATCTAACATAATAGTGAGAGTCCAGTTCATAGTGGATCTAACATAATAGTGAGAGTCCAGCCCATAGTGGATCTAACATAATAGTGAGAGAGTCCAATCCATAGTGGATCTAACATAATAGTGTGAGAGTCCAGTCCATAGTGGATCTAACATAATAGTGTGAGAGTCCAGTCCATAGTGGATCTAACATAATATTGAGAGTCCAGTCCATAGTGGATCTAACATAATAGTGAGAGTCCAGTCCATAGTGGATCTAACATAATAGTGAGAGTCCAGTCCATAGTGGAGCCAGCAGGAGATGATCCTGAGTGGAGACAGGTCAGCAGTGCAGAGATGTCCACAACAGATGCACAGGCGAGCGGTCCACCGCGGGTCCCGACTCTGGACAGCTAGCACTTCACCCGCCCCCTCCACAAGGGAGAGAGGGGCAGAGCAGAAAAGAAGCGGCAGATCAACTGGTCTAAAAAGGAGGTCTATTTAAAGGCTAGAGTATATAAATGAGTTTTAAGGTGAGACTTAAATGCTTCTACTGACGGCATTCCAGAGTACTGGAGCCCCAATAGAACACGCTCTATAGCCCGCAGACTTTTTTTGGGCTCTAAGAATCACTAATAAGCCGGAGTCTTTTGAAGGCAGATTTCTTGCCGGGACATATGGTACAATACAATCGGCAAGATAGGATGGAGCTAGACCGTGTAGTATTTGATACGTAAGTAGTAAAACCTTAAAGTCACATCTTCAGTACACAGGAAACCTTCATTCTAGCCTGATTTAGACGTTTCTTTACCACTTTTAACGTGTTTGGGGTCAATGTCCTGTTGGAACACACAACTGCGCCCAAGACCCAACTTCCGGGCTGATGATTTTAGTTTGTCCTGAAGAGTTTGGAGGTAATCCTCCATTTACTCTCTGTAAAGCAGCAGTTCCATTGGCAGCAAAACAGGCCCAGCGCATAATACTACCACCTCCATGCTTGGCAGTAGGTTTGGTGTTCCTGGGATCAAAGGCCTCACCTTTTCTCTTCCAAACATATTGCTGAGTATTGTTTCATCTGACATCACATGGACAAATATAAGACCTTCTGGACCAGGGGTCAGCAACCTTTTTGAAAGCAAGAGCTACTTCTTGGGTACTGATTAATGCCAAGGGCTACCAGTTTGATACACACTTAAATACATTGCCAGAAATAGCCAATTTGCTCAATTTACCTTTAATAAATAAATCTGTAAATATAAAAAAATGGGTATTTCTGTCTGTCATTCCGTCGTACATTTTTTTTCCTTTTACGGAAGGTTTTATGTACAGAATAAATTATGGAAAAAAACACTTAATTGAACGGTTTAAAAGAGGAGAAAACAGGAAAAAAATGAAAATAAAATTTTGAAACAGTTTATCTTCAATTTCGACTTTAAAATTCAAAATTCAACTGAAAAAAAGAAGAGGAAAAACTAGCTAATTGGAATCTTTTTGCAAAAATGTTTTTTTTTTATGGAACATCATTAGTAATTTTTCCTGATTAAGATTAATTTTAGAATTTTGATGACATGTTTTAAATAGGTTAAAATCCAATCTGCACTTTGTTAGAATATATAACAAATTGGACCAAGCTATATTTCTAATAAAGAAAAATCATTATTTCTTCTAGATTTTCCAGAACAAAATTTTTAAAAGTAATTCAAAAGACTTTGAAATAAGATTTAAATTTGATTCTACAGATTTTTTAGATTTGCCAGAATAATTTTTTTGAATTTTAATAAGTTGGAAGAAATATTTCACAAATATTCTTCGTCGAAATAACAGAAGCTAAAATGAAGAATTAAATCAAAATTTATTTATTATTCTTTACAATAAAAAAAAAAATACTTGAACTTTGATTTAAATTGTCAGGTAAGAAGAGGAAGGGATTTAAAAGGTAAAAAGGTATATGTTTAAAAATCCTAAAATCATTTTTAAGGTTGTATTTTTTCTCTAAAGTTGTCTTTGTTAAAGTTATAAAAAGCAAAGTAAAAAAATAAATGAATTTATTTAAACAAGTGAAGACCAAGTCTTTTAAATATTTCTTGGATTTTCAAATTCTATTTGAGTTTTGTCTCTCTTAGAATTAAAAATGTCGAGCAAAGTGAGACCAGCTTGCTAGTAAATAAATAAAATTTAAAAAAATAGAGGCAGCTCACTGGTAAGTGCTGCTATTTGAGCTATTTTTAGAACAGGCCAGCGGGCGACTCATCTGGTCCTTACGGGCGACCACGTTGGTGACCCCTGGTCTGGAGGAAAGTCTGACAAACTCAGGACAGCCATGACAAAATGTTCTTTACAAGTAAACTTTTGCACACGACTGTACATATTAAACTGAGAGCGGTACGGAAATAAATGGAGCAAAACACAAAAGTTATTTTGAGTAATTTATTGAATTTCACAGCCCCCGCGTGTAGTTCCAAATTACAACAGTAGAGGGCAGAGTGAGCAACGCTTTTCTTGAATTGCCTTTGCATTGATTGCTCCGTGCACTTTTGTCAGGAAATAACAAAATATGATCTGTTGTTGTTGTTGCAGATTTCCTAAATAGTTTCACTCGTTTGAGTGAGCCAAGTCCAATTTCCAGGCTTACAGAACAGAAATAACCAGGACAATGTCAAGACAATTGAGAATCCAGTTGCCACTCCACGTGTGTTATGTTGATTTAACACACAAAAATCAATTCACTCGTTACTATTTTTGCTCCAGGAACTTCAGTAGTGAACGTCTTCCTGGCTTACAACAACAAATCGAGAGTTGAGCGATTAATTTTCCTCTGAAGCGGGGCTGGGTTTTGACATTAGTGTTTCAGCCGTAGGAAGGAATATTAGCCTTGGTCTTTTACCGCCCCATTACCAAAGTGTACCTGAAGCAGAAAAATCATCATTTTTGTCGCCCGTTTACTAAACAGGCCTTTGTGCGCCTGATCCTCCGGGACAAACACACACACATACAAACATGACAAAAATTCATTCAGTGTGATCTCCATTGTGACCACCAGTTAGGTTAGGAGTTTATCTTAAATCATTAAGGGGGCGGCAAAACAGATTCAATTAAACAAAATAAGTTACCCAGCTTTCCATTACCGTATTTTTCCGACTATAAGTCGCAGTTTTTTTCATAGTTTGGCCGAGGGTGCGACTTGTGTGTGAAATTATTACCACATTACCGTTAAATATCAAATATTATTATTTATCTCATTGACGTAAGAGATTAGACGTATAAGATTTCATGGGATTTATGGATTAGGAGTGAGAGATAGTTTGGTAAAGGTATAGCATGTTCTATATGTTATAGTTATTTGAATGACTCTTACCATAATATGTTAGCTTAACATAGCAGTTGCTTATTTATGCCTCATATAACCTACACTTATTCAGCCTGTTCTTCACTATTCTTTATTTATTTTAAATTGCCTTTCAAATGTCTATTCTTGCTGTTGGGTTTCAGCAAATAAATTTCCCCCAAAAATGCGACTTATACTCCAGTGCGACTTATGTTTTTTCCTTCTTTATTATGCATTTTCGGCAGGTGCGACTTATACTCCGAAAAATACGATATGTTAAAATAGAAAAAAAAAAACTATATAAAAAGGCCCTTTGGGAGAAAGTCTGTGGGTCACAGTGGAGATCGTGGAATGAAAACAAATGTTTTCATAAGGGGGCGTTTGCTATGGGGTTGGAGGATGGGAGTCACTCCAGCAAATGGAAAAACGACTCATTCAGACTTAAGACATTGTGTCATCAAACAAGGGGGATAAAAAGGAACAGACTTACATTTCCATGCAACCTCAAACTGACACTGGGACTGATTCTTATTATTTTTAAACGGTTCTAACCACGCAGGTTGTGATGCAAGGTAGTGAAGTCAATCCGCTGTAGTTAGAAGACGCATACAAATGTGATTGGACACAAAAAGTCACTCACTCATTCCCACGACCGACACCCAACTCCTCAGTTTCCACTTTTTTTTGGTTTTGCTTCAGTGTAATTCCTGAAAATTTATTTCAACAACAACAAAAAAAAAACAACCTTTCTATTCCAAGTCACCCGAACCAAAGTTGTTTTAATTGTAAACAAAAAGTACCATCCATCACCTGAATAGGTTAAAGGATTATAGATCTTAAATGCTTTTTTTTTTGTCATTTAGCATTTGCTCCATATTTAAAAAAAAACAACAAAAAAAACATTTAATATAATTTATACTTTTGAATGGCCATTTTTAAAAAAGAGCATTGAACATTTTTTGTACCTTTCAATGGTCAAATCAGTTGGTCCATCATTTTGCTGGACATTTTAAGTACTAACCCACCCCAAATCCAGTGCTTAAGTCCTCACAGCTGAAAGAAATAAAAAAAAAAAAGTTCAGAAAAAAAAACAAAAAATGGTAATTTTTGTAGTACATTTTTTGTCTCGGTTAAGAGAGGACCAAATAAAAAGAAAATAAAGTCACAGCTGCGTCTTCAAAGATGCTACAATTTTGCTTTCAAAATCCAGCGACCCGCCCGCTCTTCATTAGACAGATAATCCTCTCCTTCTTATCAAAAAGATTTAAAAAAAAAGATCATATTGTTGCAGCTGCAGAAAACTGAAACGGGAGTCTGCAACTGATGGAACCGAAGCAAAGCAGATATTTCAGGCGCTTGGTTGGTGGTACAAACAGGACAAGCCAAAAGTTTGGACACACCTTCTAATTCAATGTCTTTTCGTTATTTTCATGACTATTTACATTGTAGATAGTCACATCAAAACTATGAATGAACACATGTGGAGTTATTTTACAAAAAAAAGGTGAAATAACAGAAATCAAGTTTTATATTCTAGTTTCTTCTAAATAGCCACCCTTTGCTCGGATTACTTTTTCGCACACTCTTGGCATTCTCTCCATGAGCACCTGCAATGGTTCTCACTTCACAGGTGTCATAGTATTGAGGCCTTCAAGTGACAATCTACAATGTAAATAGTCATGGAAATGAGGAAAACGCATTGAAATGAGAAGGTGTGTCCAAACTTTGAGCCTGTACTCTACACTCACTTTTTTCAGTTTGTCAAGAGAAACAAAACAAAAAAAAACAGATTTGCAGAAATGTTAACAAAATCTTAAGTGTCCATGTTGCAAATCATAAACATATGGGAGAAAGACCCTGACAGAAAAGTGAACTACCGCTTTGCACCACCACTTCTCATTATCCTGGACATCTTATCAACACCATTACCCTTATTCCGTAATCAAGACTGTTTTGAACCGATCCCTAAGTTTTGGATGCGAGATTTTTCTCCTTTCTGGGCGTGTAAGAGAACAAAGGAACAGCATAAGGCCGCTATGAAACTGAAATGATTTTTGCAGGGCTGCGTGAGTCCCCCCTCTGCGTGTTTAATTCATTCTAATGGGTTAAAACAGTCGCGCACTACTTAAGTAAAGCTGCCGTTTTTATTGCAACATTCACATTAAATACCATATTAAGGTTTTCTTGACACATCTCACAGAAAGATACTGTTGCATAATGGATGTGTTCGGAGTTAATGAGCTATTTCATTCATTTGCGCGACAGGCTATGGAGAAGATGAATGGGAGCATGTAAGGCACTTAAGTGGTAACAGTGTACTGAACGATGGCTGGTGTTCTGATACTTCAAAGACATGGACCGCGCTTGCTTGTCCGTCTCTAAGGACGACGGGTTCAGAACAGATTTGACGGTATTGTACGTTACAAAGCTCACTAACAACTCTGTTCTGGCAACAATCTCTGTGTGGAGTGGATGCAAATCCAGATAGTTCACTTTTCCGTCATGCAGTTCTTTGATGAAAGGCAGAAACAATTTTAAACAAAACAAAAAAAAAGCCTCTGTCACAATTTAGCAGGCTTTGAAAACAAAGTGTAATGTTGAAGAGGTGCCTGAAGTGTGCAAAGCCTAGGGAGTCCTGCAAGTCCTGGATAGACGAGAGACAAAAAGGTCTATTCAGAAAGATATTTCTTGTGTTTGGCACGGCATGTCTAGGTGATATGGCTTCAAATCTACAGTATATGCTGACACACACACACACACACACACACACACACACACACACACACACACAATTGCCAAAAGTATTTGGCCACCAGAGGTGGGTAGAGTAGCCAGAAATTGTACTCAAGTAAAACTACTGTTACTTTAGAGATATATTACTCAAGTAAAAATAAAGAGTAGTCACCCAAATATTGACTTGAGTAAAAGTAAAAAGTATTTTGTGAAAAAACTACTCAAGTACTGAGTAACTGATGAGTTGCCTGTTTGTTTAATGATGACGGCAACAAGTAATGCACAAAAACAAAGATAGCAATGAACAAATTCAGAGCCAGGAATATCTCTTAAGCAACTAAAACAATACTATATATTAAATATACATTTGGTTTTACACTGTATTGAAAAAAAAAATTGAAAATTAATTTTACCTTTAGTACCTTATGATACTATTGTCTGAGTCTTATTTTATAAATGTAAGTTTCTCAATACCCGACCTGTTTTTTGTGCCTTTAAAAAAAGATTTAGAACTCTACATTAAAACACTCTATATCTAACAACCAAAACGCTGTGAAAAGGATGATGCTGTGTTCCAAACCTAAGTTATTTACTGAGATTGAGTGAGCCTATGGCTTTGCACTTTATTATATATATATATATATATATATATATATATATATATTTTTTTTTTTTTTGCATTCTATTTTAGTTACTTTTAATTTACAACCCCCTGGTGCTGTTTTGTACGTTTTTTATACAGTTTTGTATTTACTTTGATTATTATTTTCAACTGTTTGTAAATGTCAAAATGTATAAATAAAGGTTTATAAAATAAAAAAAATAAAAAAAGTGTACAGTTAATCATGTGACCGGTTGGCTTTGTTTGATTGGTGAAACGGAGTCAAACGTCACCAGTGACTGCATTTGATTGGTGAAACGCAGGCATGTGAAGATCCTACTTTTGAAGGTCTGTCTGACAAACCAAAACAAACAAAGCGTGCATTAACAGATCGATAAAAATCAATAGAGAGTAGCAAGCTGAATGTAGATAAATGGAGCGGAGTAAAAGTAGCGTTTCTTCTCTATAAATATACTCAGGTAAAAGTAAAAGTATGTAGCATTAAAACTACTCTTAGAAGTGCAATTTATCCCAAAAGTTACTCAAGTAGATGTAACGGAGTAAATGTAGCGCGTTACTACCCACCTCTGTTGGCCACCCATCCACATGATGAGAATCAGGTGTCCTAATCATTTAGGACAAGTGTACAAAATCAAGTGCTTAGGCATGGAGACTGTTTCTACAAACATTTGTGAAAGAATGGGCCACTCTCAGTGATTTCCAGCGTGGAACTGTTATAGGATGCCACCTGTGCAACAAATACAGTCGTGAAATTTCCTCGCTTATTCCAGAGTCAACTGTGGATTTTATTATAAGATAATGGAAAAGTTTGGGAACAACAGCAACTCAGCCCCCAAGTGGTAGGCCACGTACACTGACAGAGGGGTCAGCCGATGCTGAAGCGCATAGTGCAAAGACGTTCTGCACAGTTGCTACAGAGCTCTAAACTTCATGTGACCTTCCAATTAGCCCACGTACAGTACGCCGAGAGCTTCGTTGAATGGCTTTCCATGGCCGAGAAGCTGCATCTAAGCCATATATCACAAAGTCCAATGCAAAGCTTGGGATGCAGTGGTGTAAAGCATGTCGCGTGTTTTTTTAACATGCCTCAAAACAGCAGCTTGGAAGTTGGGACATGCTCTCCCTGAGTATGCCTTGCATTCACCTCGTGTGTGTGAAAAGCCATAGATATTATATGATTGGGCCGGCACGCAAAGGCAGTACTTTTAAGGTTTATTGGCGCTCTGTACTTCTCCCTACGTCCGTGTACTACTCCGTACAGCGGCGTTCTTAAAAGTCATGAATTTTACTTTTTGAAACAGATATCGATAATTTCCAATATCAAATTTTAAAGCATTTATCAACTGATATTATCGGACATCCCTAGTGAGAACCCTGAGTTAGCTGCTCTCACCAGATTTAGGCGCTGTCCTGTGGGCGTCCTGATTTCTCGAGGACTTCCTCCACCTCGCAGTCGGCGCTGGATGAATGGAACTCTGCCACGTAGAGGCTCTTGTCGATGCTGCCAGGAATGGGCTTGATGTCGGTCACCAGTTGGTCTTCGATGGTCTTCAGGTTGAAGCGGTCTTCGGACGTGATCAAGTTGATGGCCAATCCCAAGTGACCGAACCTCCCTGGGGTTTCACAAAGACAACTCTGTATTTTAGTAAAAGGGTGAAAGAAGCAGTGCTGACCACGGACGTTGTGATTCATGAACCTGATCGTCCAATACGATGGAGGTATGTCTCTGCATTCTTGGGGAAGTCAAAGTTGATGACCACATTGACGGCCTGGATGTCTATACCCCTTGTGAAGAGATCTGTTGAAGGAGAGTTCAGACATTATTACAAACTATCGCCATATGGAATCTTAGAATATGATTATCGATACCTCTCGCCACGTATCACGTTTTGTTTTTGACGATTCTCCTTATTGAATCGTATCATTGTTGTGGAGAAACGCGACCCCGCCAAAAAATGTTGGCTTACTCATGTGCTTTATTAATATTACTAAAGCCTCCATAGGACTCCAATGTAATGAAAATAATAGAAGCATAGTTTGTTTTCTTTTAAAACACACACAAATTATAATATATATATATATATATATATATATATATATAAACCTCTTAAGGCCCAAGCTGTTTGTTTACATGCTTTTTTTTATTTCTCTTTGCTATTTGGGCTTTTTGGACCCTAATTAGAACAAAAACTAAGTATCATCTTTCGATATGATGTACATAGCCCATAAGTACACAAATGTGTACTTCATGTTTGGTGACATGCTAATTCTTATTTTTACACTTTTTCCCCCCAAATTCCATTGTATGTTATTATAAGTGTCCACATAAGAGGCCGTAATACCCCAATTCAGTAGTGTACACAATTTTGGAAATAAGAGCTAAAAAGGTGCTGTCCACACATGTGGCCACTAAGCCTATTAATATACACTTGTTTTATTATCATATTATAATTTGCATGTATGATGTTAAGTTACAATTACAGCTGCAAGTCCAAGACGTAGTGTGTAGCGGTAGTGTATAGCTTATGGTGATTTTTGTTTTGTTTTGGTTGCGCCCTAAAAAGTGTCAATACTGTAAGTTTTGTATTTATTATGAGCCAGCTGATTAAATGCATTGTGTATCTTGGTTGTAGTTTTCATTTACGAATTTAGAGGTGTTGGAAACGCCATGTAAAATCCATAATGTCAATAGCAAAGTCAATGTATATTAGCATCAAACTAGCGTGTTTTTGGTAAATTGGAGCCTTACTTATGTTGGAGTGTTTTTTGGAGTCAATTACTTAGTTGGCATTTAAAATTGCAACGTTACCTAGACGTATTGTGGCCGAGTCTGCTCTTAGTGCCGCTGGAGTTATAGCCAGGTGTCGAAGTACAAAGAGCTGGCTGAATCAGTAACTGGGCTTGACATCACACACACAACCCAGGTAAAGTAATATGGCACCATTGGATTTTACGTTAGTCGAGGACCAGATTCAGTTTTCAGATGCCAATCCCTAATCCCATGTCAAAAAATCTTAATCCATGAGCCTGTTTGTGTAGCATTTATCGCATGTGGTTTTGTGTAGGATATTTCCGATCCGGGTTTTATGCTGCAGATTCCAGATCATCCGAGAATGATATCGACCGATACAAACTACGTGTAATTTTGCGCATTTTTCTATTTATTTATGAGTGCTATTGGTAGTTTTAAAATGATTCAACACTATTTAAAAGAGTTCCTTATTCGCTTCGTCTTTGCATAATATGTTCGGCCACATCCTCTGGTGATAATTAGAGATGTCTGATTATATCGGCAGTACAATATTATCGGCCGATCAATGCTTTAAAATGTAATATCGGAAATTATCGCCATCTGTTTCAAAAAGTAAAATTTATGACTTTAAAACGCCGCTCTGTACACGGAAGAAAGGAGAAGTGCAGACTGCCAAAAAACCTTACAGTCCCTGCCCTTGCGTGACGGCCAATCACATAATACCTACGGTTTTACACACACACACACACACACACACACACACACACACACGAATGCAAGGCATATTTGGTCAACAGCGATACAGGTCACACTGAGGGTGGCCGTATGAACAACTTTAACACTGTTACAAATATGCGCCACACTGTGAACCCACACCAAACAAGAATGACAAACACATTTCGGGAGAACATCCGCACCGTAACACAACAGAGACACAACAGAACAAATACCCAGAACCGCTTCCAGCACTAACTCTTCTGAGAAGCTATATTATACACCCACTGCTAAAAATTCTGCCCACCTCAACCTCCTCATACTCTCTCAGGGAGAGCATTTCCCAAATTCCAAGCTGCTGTTTTGAGGCATGTTAAAAAAAGTAATGCACTTTGTGACTTCAATAATAAATATGGCAGTGCCATGTCGGCATTTTTTTCCCATAACTTGAGTTGATTTATTTTGGAAAACCTTGTTACATTGTTGAATGCATCCAGCGGGGCATCACAACAAAATTAGGCATAATAATGTGTTAATTCCCCGACTGTATATATCGGTATGGGTTGATATCGGTATCGGTAATTAAGATTTGGACAATATCGGAATATCGGATATTGGCAAAAAACCCATTATCGGACATCTCTAGTGATAATTGTACTTAAGATACAAATAATTGCAGCTTATTAGCAGTAATGGAGGTTATTATTATTAGCTTAGGGCAGTGGCTCCACACAGTGTATGGAGACACTTAAATAGCTGTTGGCTGCTTGTCAACTGGGGGACTAATCATAAATGCAGCGTCAGGCATAAAATGTATTAATCGGCAATGGCGATCACACACTTTTTAAAATAAATTGCCCAATACTGATCCCTAGTATTGTTAAGTACCCCGAGACTCCCAGTCATAGCTGAGCTTGAAACTTACCAGTGCACACCAGATTCCTGCACAGTCCATTCCTGAAGTCATGGAACACACGGTTTCTATATTCCTGAAAACACGACACACTTTTTTTTAATCATTCCTGCCCGTCTAAAGTTCCCAGTATAGCGTTGTAGTGGAACAAAATGAACACTGGTCACAAATTGTGCTGACCTGCATCATCTTTGCATGAATGTAGAAACACGAGTAGCCCAGCTGCGTGATCTTCTTGGCTAAAAGCTCTACCCGCTGTGTTGAGTTACAGAAGATGATCGACTGGTTGATTTGAAGCTGCAAAAGACAAAAAACGTAGGCGTCCTCATAAACATATGATGACTGCTTTTTTTGCAGATACTGCATCGTTTATCCATGCTGTGTGTTTAAGTGTCCATGGAGAGAAGAAGCACAATAGGGTGGACAAGTATGCATGGCTTCATAGTGACTTACCCTGGAGAAGAGTGTGTTGAGGCAGTGCACTTTCTGTCTCTCTGTGACGTAGGCATAATACTGAGTAATGCCCTTCAGAGTCAGCTCCTCCATCAGATTGATCTCGTATGGTTTCTGCAGGTGCTTGGCCTAATGCAAGCACACAGTAGGGAGAACTTTTAAGAGCAAAATACAAGTACAACAGTGCAGTATTTCAGGAGATTGTGGCTAAAACGCCTAAAACAGTAACACCCAAAATAGGATTGTCCTGATAACAATAATTTAGTACTGGTACCAAAACGTCGATACTTTTCCAAATAAAAGCAACTATGAAAAATGTAGTTTTTGGCTTTAACATAACATAAACACTACATTAATTATTCACAGTCAAAGAACAATTTTACAAGGTTAAAATATACAATAAAAAGGCATTGAAATGGCATCGACCCTGAAGGAAATGTCTTCCTGTGGTCTTAGAATACAGTCTGCACCGGACCGAACAGCAGGACAAGTGTAACCACTACATTATTGCCTGTCAATGTTTATAACTCCTTTTGCAGATCTGAATGCTCATTATTTAAATATTTACCTAAGTTCGAAGCAAAAGTGTTAATACTAATCGCCACATTTGGCCAGGCGTGTTTTAAAGCAACTCTTTTGAGAGTAACATATGTAGGGATGATGTTCGAAAACCGGTTCTCCCGATTGTTCGACAAGAAAAGAACCGATTCCATGGATTTGATCCCTTTTTGAGAAATGGTTCCCATTTTCAGCCACTATAGTAAAGAAAAAGATTTGGTTCTTTATTCGAATCCCTGGGAACGCTGAGTCATTCGGCGGCAGATACAGAAGCAGCAACAACAATGGACCGGAAAAAACGCTACAAGGCATGGCTTCACTTTACTAATAAATATAACAAGGAAACAGCTATCTGCAATTATTGCCATGCTTCACTTTCCTGTAAGGGGAGCAGTACAACAAACATGTTGAAACATGTTAAGGCCGTACATAACCTGAAGGTTAGAGAAACGTGTTGTGTCTAACACGTGGAGAAGCAGCAGTGACCGAAATGATGAAGCAAACTGCTCTTCCTTTGCTTCAACCTGTAGTCCGCATGATAGTGCCGGTGAATAAACTAACGTTAACTGTTACCGGTTCATTTCCATATGCGCTCTTGTAGCCTTTAGACTAAAATAATGTTACCTCTTTTGTCAACCAGGACTGCAGTAATTTTAGCTAGACTAACGTTACCTAAACATAGTCAGTGGCTAATGGTAACGTTAGCCATTTTGTATGTGTCTGATAACGTTAACGGTATCTTGTAGCCTACACCACTCCAGAGTTTGCAGGTCTGTCTAATAAACTAGTGCTTTCCAGATGTGAATTAAGATAATGTTAATGTTCTCCTATTTCAGATGATGACATTCATTACAGCCAGAGTGACCAGGGCAGTGTTTGCTCTGTTTATTTTATTTTTTTCTTAAAAAAAGTAGTGTTTTTTTTCCATACACAAAAATCTATCTGGATTCGATAAGAAAATCAATTCAATAAGAGGATTTTAAAGTGGCAGCGAAATCGGAATTTTTTTTAACAAACATCATCCCGAAGAATGATAGTATGTGGAGGGAGTGACGTGAGCAAGTGAGTGGGCAAGTTAGGAGAGGTAACACTAGCATGTGCAGGAGTGTTAATAGCATGGTGGATGTCCGGTTGTGCCCTGTGGAAATTATAAATAAAGTGACCAAATTCTAACAAATGAACGGCCTCGTCATTCCGACCAAAGAGCGCCGCTTTGCGGACCCATTGTGAAGTGAAAGGTCTCCCCTGCTCTCCTCGACCACGGTCTGGGAGCCGAGAAGCAGGAAAGGTGTAAAACAGTAATAGCAATGTTTAAAGCATTAGCTTTATTAGTTTTGAAACCCAAATACCTCCATATTGTACTGCACCAGCCTCTTTATTAACCAGTAGAATGGTAGTCTTTTGCCATTTTTCCTCTCCAAGATGTTATTACTCGTATGCACTTTGTGTGTGCGTTTTGACACACTCAACATTACGCGCCTCAGCTCTGTAGTCACCACCAAAAACTAGAACTCAGATGAAAGAGCGGTACCAGTACTTTTCAAAAGGCGGTATAATACCGATTTCAACTGATTAGTACCGCTATACTGTACAACCCTCACCCAAAGTAACACTGCACCTAAACCATTTGGAGTAAAGGCGTGTCTTTAGGTGCTAGCTAACAAATTGATTTGTTTTTCTCCCCAGCAGTCAATATCTGCCTCAGTGATCCTGACATTGACAAGAAGAAGTTTAAATACAAAGAAAATAATGCTTTTTTTTTTGGATCGCTCACATTTTTTTAAAGAAACATCTACCTGCAAAACTACTACTTTGGAAGCATGACTTGGAAACCCCAACAGGGCCATTGCTCGAGTCCAATACGATATTGAACACAAGGAGTGATAGTGTGGTTCGATACCTGGATGGATGTGTCAGTTAGAAAAAACACTTGACCGATACAACTGCTGTGTCTTTTCACTGTAAACTGTGCTTTTCAGGAAGCTCTAGCTCCCAAGTGAAAGCTTGCACTTCCAAAAGTCGAAATAGTAGTGTGCCATATTTGACATCGGTTTACGTCACTATCACTGATCAAAATAGAACTACAATCAAACATTGTACTGTAGAGAGACATTCTGGATGAAAAGTGGCTCCACAGCACTCTTGAAATCAGACTAAGTCGACGGTTCATCTTTCAGCAAGACAACGACTCTAAGCACACAGCCAATATATCCCAAAAATGGCTTCTGGACACAATTTGTAAATATCTTTGAGTGGCCCAGCCGGAGCCCAGACTTGAATATGAACATCCCTGGAAAGCTCGGAAAATGGCTGTGCATCGACGCTTCCCATCCAATCTGTGGTGGTGGTGTTCGGGTCAGCGAGACCCGTTTTCATTTTTTATTGAAAGAAAAATGATACAATTAATTAATTTTTCAAACTGAGACTCACAGGCTTTGGCTCATTTTCTGTGAACAACATATATCAGAATACATATTTAATGACCATGTTTGTTGGAGTTTTAATTGCTTTTGGAATAATGTGAGGCTTCGAAGGTGAGTTTTATTCCTGCTTTTGTTTGCTGCTCTAACGAGAGTATTTACCGAGCAGTTATAACTGCACCCCGAGCTAAATCTCAACAAACAAATCTTTGCACTGACGTACATGCTTAGTCATGCAATTAGGTAGCGGGTTTTGTGACACGGGTTGGTGTTGAATTCGAGACAAAACAAGATATGTATGAGACTGCAAAAGGACATTTAGCTGTCCAACTAGCCAAATTAATCCTTTAATTGCGGGTGCAGAGGGGCAAAGAAAGCCTTGGAGGAAGAGACGACAACCAAACAGGACTGCGGCCAGAAAGTGAACAGCTTGTTTGCGGAGCGAAACGATTGTGTGCCAACTGGCCCCGAGCCATCTGGATGCCTGAGCGGTGAAGCGACTGAAGGCTGCTCACCATGAATTTTTGCACACTGATGGGGAAGGTTGCCGAGTAGAGAAGGATCTGCCTCTGCCTGGCCAGGAAGCTAATGATATCCTCGATGAGCACCACAAAATCCTGAGACAGCAGTTTATCAGCCTAAAAGAGGAGACATGATTCATAGTGGATTTGCACAAGATGGTGTTTTTCACACGTACGGACTGCTTACCTCATCCATCACCATCATTTGAACTTTATCCACCTTTGCCACACCTTTCTTTATCAAATCCAGAATCCTACCAGGTGTGGCAATGACCACATGCACTAAAAGTATACGCGCACGACAAAAAATGTAAATAACATCCTGAATAGGAAGCAAACAAGCACGGCTACTAAAATGTTGGCTCACCAGTCTCATCCAGGCGCATGATATCATCTCGTAGGTTGGTTCCCCCGGTGGTGGCCATAACTTTGACTCCTCCCATATGTTTGCTGATCTGAATGCTGATCTGGCTCACCTGCAGTGCCAACTCTCGAGTAGGCACGACTACCATTGCTGAGGGGTAGAAATGTCCCAAAGAGCAAATTGTAAAATAATTTCTTTAACAATACTCGGAGCTGTATCGGCCTTCACCTTGTATATGGTCCTTTTTGAGGTCTATCCTTTCCAGCATTGGGATGAGATAGGCTCCACTTTTCCCGGTTCCATTCTTGGCCCGAGCCAAAATATCCCTTCCAGACAGGGCAATGGGAATACTTTCCTCCTGCAAGGAATTAAAAACTTTTCATTACTTGGAATTGTGGGCAGTTCCTGCACAAGTAAGGATGCGCATCATAATGGCAATGGGGCATACAGAAGCGGTAGTAATCTGATCGAAACAAAGGCAAAAAAAAATACCTTTAAGCTCAATATGTTGAAAAATATTCTTAAATGAAGTAAATGCTAGTGCCATTATCTTGAAATAATGATATGCGCACGGCATTACATTTCTTGAAACCCACAAACTTATACTAAAAACAAATGTATTGTACTTAATGGAAAGGCAACAAGGCAACCGCTTGTTACTCCGGGGGTCTCCAGGCAGCTCAGGCAAATCATACGGTCTAAAAATACATTTTTCCCTCCATAACATGACATCATCGTGCCAAGTGCGTGCTCTTTCAGTCAATTAGTGCGCATATATACAGCCCGGCCCCTGGCCAAAAATGTTTTAATTGTAATTTTGAGGAATTTATATGAATGTGCATGAACTATTTCTGTTCAAAATTGTTTGAAATGTCAAATGTTTAAATATGAACTGTCAGTTTACTGTACTGTGCCAACTGTACTACGATATGAGTACCTATTTTCTATTGTTTCATTGAAAATAAAACAGCAAAGTCAATTTGGCCCTGCGATGAGATGGCGACTTGTCCGGGGTGTACCCTGCCTTCTGCCCGATTGTAGTTGAGATAGGCGATACAGTACGTATTCTGTACAATTGACCTCTAAACGGTAACACCAGAATAAGTTATTCAACTTGTTTAAGTCGGGGTCCACGTTTATCAATTCATGGTACAAATACCGTATTTCCTTGAATTGCCGCCGGGTATATAGTATGCGCCTGCCTAGAATTACTGCCGGGTCAAACTTGTTTCGCAAAATAATTAGCGCATGCTTAGCATTACCGCCAGCTCAGGATTAATGTCGGGTCAAACTAATTTCGCAAAATATTATTTTTATCGGCGCATGTCGAGAATTTCTGCCGGGTCAAACTCCTTTCGCAAAATAATTAGCATATGCCTAGAATTTCCACCGGGTGAAACTCGTCACGTCACGAGTGACACTTCACCTGTCATCATTTTCAAAATGGAGGAGGCTGATTTCAATCATTTGAAATCGCATAAAGGGAAGAAGATTAAGAACTTTTCAGTAGGATTTAAGGTCCAAGCTATTGAATATGCTAAAAAGAACAGTAAGCAGCTATGTTTTATTAATATAACGTAGCTGTGTGTGTCAAATAAGAGTCAATAAATGACTCCCGCCTCCTGTTGGTAGAGGGCGCTAGTGATCCTTCTTGCAACTACTCGGCTGCAGAAGAAGTGACAACAAGCAGCAATAGTGAGCAGCGTGTGTTTATTATTTCCACTCGCTTGCACTTTTAACATGGAGGATTACATATCTAAAATAAAACAGTTTTCTAAACTGGACTTTCAGTCGAAGCAGGAGGTAATAAAGGAAGATCTCCATCAAGACAGAGAGACTTTTAAAAGTGAAGAAAGATAAGGAAGACTTTCATAAACAAGTTATCGATGCTTTTGATCAGAAGGAGCTGCGCATAGACTTTATTTATAAGTAAAGGTAAGACCATAATAAAGTTTTTTTTTTAATTAAATGTGCTTTTCATGATGGTATCCTTACATCACACTCAAATTTATAAGCGCAGGCCTAAATTTACTGCATGCCTTTGGTAAGCGCCGGAGTGAGAAGAGGTTTTAATATAATTAGCGCATGCTTGCCTTTACCGCATGCCTTTGGTAAACACCGGAGTGAGAAGAGGTTTTAAATTAATTAACACCCCGGCGGTAGAAGAGGTTTACGGTAGGTCAGAAAACTTCATTAACAAACTGTAATATCTTACGGTGATCATTTAGCAACAAAACTCTGAAACCAAGTAAAATCTGCTTAGTGAGAAGAATGATATTATCAGACAGAAAATAAGCAAATATCACCCTTATTTGAGATATTTCACCTTACTTAAATTTCAGTTTTTGCAGTGTGTGTCCAAACTTTTGGCCTCTACTGCATGTTTTAAGGAAAATCCACACATCTCCCATAAATTATTAACCATACCTGCACTGGAGATGGTTTCTCCCAGCCCATCTCAAAAATGCCCATCAGAAGTTCCCGTTTCAGACAGTAATCCTCAAATTCATTCCCCTTAGTGCTGGTCACGTCCTAGAAAGGAAGCGGACAACGTTATAGACAACGGGCGTGCGTGAGGTTCCGTGTGAGATATTTCAAAAATCTTCACTCACTGAGGTTTTGACCCTGTTGTCTTTGGGAGGGAGCTGGAGGCTTTTTTTCCAGTCGTCCCCAAATTTAATGCCTCCACCTTCTTGGGACGCACCGCCTGGTTTCTGGAGAGCTCCCAGCCCCTTCGCTTGAGTTGCGGGTCCTGGCTGGACCGAAGCTGGTTTGGTCTGTCCTCTGAGCTGCCCGTTCTGCTTGTTCAGTCCCATCACAAGTGGGCCAACGCTTTCTGTTCTGGGCGCTGCCATTTCCCCGCCCTTATTTTCTTTGTTTTTCAAACAATCTTTCCTTAAGTTTGTTTTTACTAAAAAAAATGATCTTCAAAAATGTAAAAAATATTAATAAAGCATCAACAAACAATATATTCGATTAAGCTGACAGCTTTTAAAACAGCAGTCAACTGGTAATATTTACATATATATATATATATATACACAGACACACACACACACAAACACGCACGTACGTGCAGCTCGGTCCCCTTAAAAAAGAGCGACTGACGTACAACAAACAAAAAAGTCAACTTTATACACGAGAAACTCTTCAAAATGAAGAGAAATTTGCATTCATATGCATGAATATACTTGCTCACAATATAGAAAATTATATGTGAACAAGTATAGAATGTGGCGCAAGTCCTGAAATAGAACAACTAAGGCAAACTCTGTACTGTAGGAATATGTTCTTCAATATAATCTTCTGTTTAACAGTATTTCCTTGACTTTTTTTTTGTCCACGGTATTAACTCAGTATTGTCCTTCTTGGGAAAAAAAAGATGTCCAATTTTGTACAAGTCCTTCCCCAAAAAATTACATGTTCTTCCTTTTAGTTTCACTTGACGGGTATCACAAATACAAGAGGGGATCGAGTCCAAAGCCAGAAAAGCTTTTCCACCCCTTTTTAGTCCGCAGTTTCTTAACTGCTTCAGCTGGTTGAGGTTGGGAGGTCGGCGTGTCACTAGTGGGAGTGAGACTGTGATCACTGGTGCTTTCCACTCAATCTTGCCAACAACTCAAATGTGCCACCTGAAAGATACCCAAACAGAAGATTTTGGAACACCCAAAACAAGCTTGTCATGTCTAACCTACATATGCTGATTTAAAACTAGGCTTATTATAATGCATGTATATTTTAATGTGCCTTGTACACACGCCAGATAGATCACAATCCTAGTAATTCGCCTTTAGATCAGCGTTTGTTTATTAATGCAGAGTTCTTCCTGCATTCAAAATTGCATTATTGAGCGATTGATGTCCAGGGTGTCCCGCAGCACATTGTTGTTAAAGGGGAACATTATCAGCAGACCTATGTAAGCGTCAATATATACCTTGATGGTGCAGAAAAAAAGACCATTTATTTTTTTAACCGATTTCCGAACTCTAAATGGGTGAATTTTGGCAAATTAAACGCCTTTCTGTTTATCGCGCTGGAGACGATGACGTCAGAATGTGACGTCGCCGAGGTAACACACCCACCATTTTCATTTTCAACACATTACAAACACCGGGTCACAGCTCTGTTATTTTCCGGTTTTTTTTACTATTTTTTGGAACCTTGGAGACATCATGCCTCGTCGGTGTGTTGTCGGAGGTTGTAACAACACTAACAGGGAGGGATTCAAGTTGCACCACTGGCCCGAAGATGCCAAAGTGGCCAGAAATCTGCCGCCAGACCCCCATTGAATGTGCCAGAGTGTCTCCACATTTGACCGGCGATGCTAAGGCAGACATGTCACAGAGATGTATGGATAACCTGTAGATGCATTTGCAACTATATTACGTTTCCTTCCACCCACATTTAATGCGAAACAAACACTTACCAATCGACGGATTTAAGTTGCTCACGTGTCAAAAGATGCGAAAGTCCTGATCGTTTGGTCCGCTCATTTCACCGACGATGCTAACGCAGCTATTCGGCTATGCTATGACTATGAATTCGCTCAATAGCTTCAGTTTCTCCTTCAATACTTTCATACTCCAAACATCTGTTTCAATACATGCGTAATCTGTTGAATCGCTTAATTCTTAAAAAAAATAAAATAATACAATTATTATTATTTTTTTTGTCCTGTAAATTAAGCATGCGTTGCGCATATGTCAGCATGTGGCCCCACTTTTAACTCTTTTTCAAACGCTTATTTACAGTAAGTCATTAATATGATTTAGTCATTATTTTGACTTAGTAAATATTGACTTACTAAGACAAAATAATGACTGTCATTTCTCCGCGTCAGAGTAACGTTAATGTTTTTCAGCCTTGCAGATATGGCAGGCAAGGTCTGCCACTACTTTAAAAAGTGATCTCGTGAGGAAGAAAGTCAAAGGTCCAGGTGAAACGGAGCAGATAAATTAACGTAACGGGCAGTTAAAATGTAATAATTCATGGTGGTGACAACATGTGGACATTTTTGTCCACAGATCGCTTGAAAGCTGCTTCAAAATCATCTATGAGTGTCTCAAGCAAAAGTGGCCCCACCACACAAGCTATGAGCCCATCATTCTCTTATGCAAGTGCTTAGGTCCACGGTGTCAAACTCACATCTGGCCCGCAAACACCTGGAAAATGATGTGTGTCAATAAAGTACTTCATATTTGCTCACTGAATGTAATAGATTTTTATCATTTTGACCAGGGGTCGGGAACCTTTTTGGCTGAGAGAGTCAAAAAGCCAAATATTTTAACATTTATTTCCGTAAGAGCCATATAATATTTTTTTTAACACTGAACACAACTAAACGCATGCATTTTTAAGTAAGACCAACATTTCTAGAGTATAATAGGGCTCTTATTCTTTGTAATAACAGTGTTGTTCTGAAGCTAACTGTGGAGGGGGCGTGGCCTGCCGGCCTGCAGTGAACTAGGGTGTCCCAGGACCGGCCTCTAAATCAGCCACAGGTGCGTAGACGGCCCACCTGGGCCTTGTTATCTAATCACCTGTCATTCTGTTATAAGCAGCAGCCAGGAGGAGAGACGGGGTTGGGGCTGGAGCCAGAGTGCGAGCGAAAACGAAAGAGAAAAAGACAATTGCTGAAAATCAACTGAGAGACTTATTGAAAAATAAAACAATATTGTAACCCTGAAACAGGCTCTCATGTCGGTGCTTGGTGGTCTGAAGAACCCCCAGGAGGGCAACCCCCACACTAACCAATAATAAATAAATAACTTCTTACCATTAACGCAACTTCTTGAACAGGTGCGGTAGAAAACAGATGGATGGATTAAAAATGCATGAGAATGTTTTATATTTTGAACATTATTTTTAACACTGTGATTACAAGTGGATTTATTCATTACTTATCGTGTTAAGCAATGCCAGTTCAGATTTATCCGAGAGCCAGATGCAGTCATCAAAAGAGCCACATCTGGCTCCCGAGCCATAGGTTCCCTACCTCTGATTTAGACAGACAAAATATATGTACTGCTTGAAATTGCATGCCTTTTAAACTTTAATAGTATCCACTATTGCAACAAATATTATAGTATATTAATCATACTTTCCAAAACATTTTTGTGTCAAAATATAAATAAATACTTAAATATCGAGTTTGAGTTCATTTGGAGCATGCATGCATACAACATGATATATCACTATTTCCTGTTTCTCTATTCAACATGTTCCAAACGGAGCTTGTTTTAATCAAACCCCTTTTCCTTTACATAGCAGTTGTCAAAATGTTTGTTCACTTCCTGTTCTCAATTTATTCACAACATACTCCATAAGTAATAACAATAAAAACAAATAATTGGTGAGGTAAGTTATATTTCATATGGTGAAATGAGTAAGATTATCTAGAAAATGAATGGGTAGATGAAATAAAAACACTTGAGTTTGAAGAGATTATTAAAGTGGATCATATAACTGCATTGTTTGATTTATTTGCTTAATCCGTTTTAATTCCACATACTGAGACACTGAAGGTCTTAAGTGTGGTACATGCGTACAAATGTTTTTTTCCCCAATTTGTCGAACTTTAATTATTATTATTTTGCAATTTTTTACTTTTTATTCGACCCCTTTTACCATAAAGCTTTTGCACAATCTTGTTTATGTTCTTTGGCTCTATGCTTTTTAACCCCTTTTATGCTTTTTTTAACCTTTTTTAACCCACTTTGGTTCAATTCGGCGGTGGTTTGGCTTCAAGTGGGAATATGTCGAACAGACAACCGTAATTTGTCAAGTTTGGGGCAAAAGCGTTGCTACAAAAAGTAGCATTACTGCTAACATGTAGCATCATTTGAAAAGTCACCTGCTAGAGAATGAAGAGTGCTTACTCGGCTTGTCAACATCTCTATTCGGTGCCACACGCCCACACCATCAAAATGCTGAGGCAAACATTTCCACATCAACAACGTATGAAAAAACTACTAAACAACCAAAAGGAGATAATGTCATCTTTAACCTACCACATAGAGAAGGACGTACACTATTTGACTTCTTATTATGCCGCTTCTTTTTACTTGACAGTTGTTGAAATATCTTGTGTGACATCATGCACAAAAGTGCACTTTATTTGTATTAAACTATTGTAGTGGCATTCTGTAAAATAAGTGCACTTTACTTTAGTGTTATTATAGGTCATCTCAGTGACATCATGCACAAACGCTTGTTTTAAAATGTCTCTGACAATCTTGCACTTTCTGTTTTGGAAATGACATGAATGTTTGTGCCACTGCTTAATAACTGTTTAATAAATACACTTTTGCTCAATTGACTTAGTTGCTATTTCATTTTCTGCATGAAAGTTTAAAAGTAGCATATATTAATGCAGTATGAAGAAGAATGTTTGAATGTAGACACACAGAATCATCATACTGCTGTCATTATATGCATCAAGTGTTCATTCAAGGCTAAGGCAAAATATGGAGATATATATTAGGGATGCATCGAAATGAAAATTTGTGGCCGAAGCCGAAACCGAATAAAATTTAAACACTTGGCCGAAGGCCGAATACCAAATACCGAATAATAAATGCAGTCTTTCACAACTTTTTTATATTGCATAAATAGCCTAGAATACATTTTTAGACATGTTTTTCAAATAAAGTAAATTTTTATTGAATATTGACATTTTTTAATATTCCAGTAGCCTTTGCTTTTCAAAAAAAAGCACAGTTTTTCATTTATATTAGGCCCTCAAACAAAACATGCATTCCAAAAATAATAATAAAGTGCATTAAAGTGGATAAACCCACAACAAATGAATTATTGTTCTTTTGGCAAAAGTCTGCTTAGCCACAGTAGATATGCTAATAATGTAAACAGAAGGCTCAAGTAAATCTCAATTAAGTGTGTGCTTGTAACCTCATACACTTATACAGGTAGCCTACACAACAGGCTAATAATGTAAACAGAAGGCTCAAGTAAATCTCAATTAAGTATGTGCTTGTAACCTCATACACTTATACAGGTAGCCTACACAACAGGTTAATAATGTAAACAGAAGGCTCAAGTAAATCTCAATAAGTGTGTGCTTGTAACCTCATACACTTATACCGGTAGCCTACACAACAGGCTAATAATGTAAACAGAGGCCCCACTAAATCTCAATAAGTGTGTGCTTGTAACCTCATACACTTATACAGGTACACAACATATCCCAGGCCAGAACAGATTTGTCAATAACAGTACTTCAGCTTCAGAATAAAAAGAAGGAAACTATGTATAAAACAATTTAAATTTAACACTGCACGTTGGTTGATTGTGTCACCGCCTCAAAAAATTGCGTCTTTGCGTCACACGCCACTATTCGGCCTTGCTTTTAACTCATTCCACCGAAGGCCGAATGTGGATTTTTTTGCCATATTCGGCCGAATATATTCGGTTACCGATTAATCGGTACATCCCTAATATATATGGTGTATTGCGATATGGCCTAAAAATATTCAGTTATTAAAAAAAGGCCATATAACCCAGCCCTAGCTGGACCCCAATTTTATGACTTGATGGGGTCATAAAAATGTGGGGAGTATCGGGCATCGGACTGTCTGATTGTGGCGGTTTACTCCCTGTATGATCAGTGTCAGAGCTTGGTCCACATTGTAAGTCGGACACGTTTCCAGTGAGGGTTGGACTCCGCCAAGGCTGCCCTTTGTCACCCATTCTGTTCATAACTTTTATGGACAGAATTTCTAGGCTCAGTCAAGGAGTTGAGGGGTTCCGGTTGGGTGGCTGCAGGATTAGGTCTCTGCTTTTGGCAGATGATGTGGTCCTGATGGCTTCATCCGGCCAGGATCTTCAGCTCTCACTGGATCGGTTTGCAGCCGAGTGTGAAGCGACCGGGATGAGAATCAGCACCTCCAAGTCAGAGTCCATGGTTCTCGCCCGGAAAAGGGTGGAGTGCCATATCCGGGTTGGGGAGGAGACCTTCCCCCAAGTGGAGGAGTTCAAGTACCTAGGAGTCTTGTTCACGAGTGAGGGAAGAGTGGATGGTGAGATCGACAGGCGGATCGGTGCGGCGTCTTCAGTAATGCGGACGCGTTATCGATCCGATGTGAAGGAGGAGCTGAGCCGGATTTACCGGTCGATCTACGTTCCCATCCTCACCTATGGTCATGAGCTTTGGGTTATGACCGAAAGGACAAGATTATGGGTACAAGCGGCCCAAATGAGTTTGGGTCTCTCCCTTAGAGATAGGGTGAGAAGCTCTGCCATCCGGGAGGAACTCAAAGTAAAGCTGCTGCTCCTCCACATGGAGAGGAGCCAGATGAGGTGGTTCGGGCATCTGGTCAGGATGCCACCCGGAGGTGTTTCGGGCACGGAGAAGACCCAGGACACGTTGGGAAAACTATGTCTCCCGAGAAGAGCTATACGGAGTGGCTGGGGAGAGGGAAGTCTGGCCTTCCCTGCTTAGGCTGCTGCCCCCACCACCCGACCTCAGATGGGTGCCTCTTCTACTTCTTTTCAGACATGATGTAAACAGAAAACATATGAAATTAAGTGATGTAAGCAAGTTCAAGTATCATTGGCAAATGTTCACCTAGTCCCGGCCTTGGCAGGCATAAATGTGTCCACTTTTGTGGATTTGAGACTAAGGTCAGCCTAACATCCATCATGTTTCTACCGAGCTAACCCGCTAACGCTAATCGCTAGCCTGAAGACTCGTGTTATTGTTACGTTTAGGGACTTTGCGATGATTAACGAATATATATATTTGGCCGTTGTTCGCCTTACGCAGCTTTATGTCGAAGTAAAAACTATGTCACGTCTTTAATAGTCTTAAACCCTTTTAGCAAAACAGCTAACATTAGCCGCGAGCTAACGTTAGCCAGCTTAAACTCGGTGTTGTTTTGAGTTGCAAACACCGACAAAACTCACCTGCGCTCTTCGATATTTTTACAAGACGGACGTCAACTTCAGGTTGGTTTCAACTGGCGATGTTTCAAGGAGCTTTAATAGCTGAACTGTGCTGGGAATAAATGGCGTCTATTGTGTTTCTTCTTAAAATCAACATGGTCGCCTTCTTCTTCGTCTTCTTATCATCGGTGCCTCCCTATTGCGTCCTCGGCCGCGCCGTCGCGAACATGTCACTACCGCCCCCTGCTGGCACGGGCAAGTACTACAGCAGTTAACAACAACAATAACAAAGGAAAAACTAAATAGTCCATCCATCCTTTCTTGTCTTTTCTTTTCTTAGTTTATTTCGAACATGCCATACATACAACATTATACATCAGGTAATTTAATCCTCACTATTATGTTAGATCCACTATGGACTGGACTCTCTCACTATTATGTTAGATCCACTATGGACTGGACTCTCTCACTATTATGTTAGATCCACTATGGACTGGACTCTCACTATTATGTTAGATCCACTATGGACTGGACTCTCACTATTATGTTAGATCCGCTATGGACTGGACTCTCACACTATTATGCTAGATCCACTATGGACTGGACTCTCACTATTATGTTAGATCCACTATGGACTGGACTCCCACTATTATGTTAGATCCACTATGGACTGGACTCTCACTATTATGTTAGATCCACTATGGACTGGACTCTCACTATTATGTTGGATCCGCTATGGACTGGACTCTCACACTATTAACTAGATCCACTATGGACTGGACTCTCACACAGTTATGTTAGATCCACTATGGACTGGACTCTCACACAGTTATGTTAGATCCATTATGGACTGGACTCACACTATTATGTTAGACCCACTATAGACTGGACTCTCACTATTATGTTAGATCCACTATGGACTGGACTCTCACTATTATGTTAGATCCACTATGGACTGGACTCTCACTATTATGTTAGATCCACTATGGACTGGACTCTCACTATTATGTTAGATCCACTATGGACTGGACTCTCACTATTATGTTAGATCCACTATGGACTGGACTCTCACTATTATGTTAGATCCACTATGGACTGGACTCCCACTATTATGTTAGATCCACTATGGATTAGACTTTCACGATATTATGTTTGATCCACTCGACGTCCATTGCATCTGGTCTCCGCTAGTCATTCACATTGACATCCCACTGGGTGTGAGTTTCCAGTTTGAACAGTGTTGGACATCGGCTCCCCAGGTTTCTGGGTCCAGACCACAGCCCCTGAGACTGGTCTTTAGGGTGTGATAAAAACGTTTCCGCTGTCCGCCGCGTGAGCGTTTTCCATGGTGCAGTTCACCGTGTAATACTCTTCCATATCAGTAGGTGGCAGCCGTTAGCTAATTGCTTTATAGATGTCGGAAACAGTGGGAGGCAGTGTGCAGGTAAAAAGGTGTCTAATACTTAAACTAAAAATAAACAAAAGGTGAGTTTCCCTTGGAAGAGGCATTGAAGCTTAGGGAAGGCTATGCAGAACGAAACTAAAATTGAACTGGCTACAAAGTAAACAAAAACAGAATGCTGGACGACAGCAAAGACTTACTGTGGAACAAAGACGACGTCCACAAAGTACATCCGAACATAACATGACAATCAACAATGTCCCCACTAAGATGAATAAAAACAACTGAAATATTCTTGATTAATAAAACAAAGTAGATGCGGGAAATATGGCTCAAAGGAAGACATGAAACTGCGACAGGAAAATACCAAAAAACGAAAAAAAGCCACCAAAATAGGAGCACAAGACAAGAACTAAAACACTACACACAACACACGAGTGTGCAAAGCAGTAATCAGAGCAAAGGCTGGCTATTTTGAAGAAACTATAATATAAAACTTGTTTTCAGTTCTTTCACCTTTTTTTTCCGTTAAGTACATAACTCCACACGTGTTCATAGTTTTGATGCCTTCAATGACAATCCATCCATCCATTTCTACCGCTTGTCCCTTTTTTTTTGTGGTCACGGGGGTGCTGGAGCCTATCTCAGACGTGTGTGTTCATTCATAGTTTTGATGCCTTCAGTGACAATCCATCCATCCATTTTTTACCACTTGTCCCTTTTCTGTTTTACATGTTTTATATTCTAGTTTCTTCAAAATAGCCACCTTTGGCTCTGATTACTGCTTTGCACACTCTTGGCATTCTCCCCATGGGCTTCAAGCACACCTGTGAAGTGAAAACCGAGGCAGGTGACTACCTCTTGAAGCTCATGGAGAGAATGCCAAGAGTGTGCAAAGGGTGGTTATTTTGAAGAAACTAGAATATATATATAGATAGATAGTACTTTATTGATTCCTTCAGGAAAATTAAAATTCCAGCAGCAGTGTACAGAGTTGAGATCAATTTAAATAAAAGCAAAAAGTAAATAATGGGGGTTTAAATGGAAACAAAATAGAGAAATATTACAATAAGAATAAAAACTAAAAAGCAACAATGGGAATACAAATATAACAGTAAAATAAGAATATAACAAGACACCATATATAACATGTTCTCAGTTAATTCACCTTTTTTCATGAAGTACATAACTTCAAATGTGTCCATTTATAGTTTTGATGTGACAATCTACCAAGTAAATAGTCATGAAAGTAAATAAAACACATGGAATGAGAAGGTCTGTCCAATCTTTTGGTCTATACTGTATTTTTTCTAAATAATAACTATTTAAAAATATATTTTTAAGCCATTTCCAAGTAACCAGAAAACAATTTTCTAAACTATTTTGAAAAAGTGTCATAATAATCATAACAAATATCACATTGCGACAATCAATCAATCAATCAATGTTTATTTATATAGCCCCAAATCACAAATGTCTCAAAGGACTGCACAAATCATTACGACTACGACATCCTCGGAAGAACCCACAAAAGGGCAAGGAAAACTCACACCCAGTGGGCAGGGAGAATTCACATCCAGTGGGACGCCAGTGACAATGCTGACTATGAGAAACCTTGGAGAGGACCTCAGATGTGGGCAACCCCCCCCTTCTAGGGGACCGAAAGCAATGGATATCGAGCGGGTCTAACATGATACCGTGAAAGTTCAATCCATAGTGGCTCCAACACAGACGCGAGAGTTCAGTTCAAAGCGGATCCAAGACAGCAGCGAGAGTCCCGTCCACAGGAAACCATCCCAAGCGGAGGTGGATCAGCAGCGTAGAGATGTCCCCAACCGATACACAGGCGAGCGGTCCATCCTGGGTCTCGACTCTGGACAGCCAGTACTTCATCCATGGTCATCGGACCGGACCACCTCCACAAGGGAGGGGGGGACATAGGAGAAAAAAGAAAAGAAGCGGCAGATCAACTGGTCTAAAAAGGAGGTCTATTTAAAGGCTAGAGTATACAGATGAGTTTTAAGGTGAGACTTAAATGCTTCTACTGAGGTGGCATCTCCAACTGTTACCGGGAGGGCATTCCAGAGTACTGGAGCCCGAACGGAAAACGCTCTATAGCCTCGCAGACTTTTTTTGGGCTCTAGGAATCACTAATAAGCCGGAGTCTTTTGAACGCAGATTTCTTGCCGGGACATATGGTACAATACAATCGGCAAGATAGGATGGAGCTAGACCATGTAGTATTTTATACGTAAGTAGTAAAACCTTAAAGTCACATCTTAAGTGCACAGGAAGCCAGTGCAGGTGAGCCAGTATAGGTATATATGTATGTATATATGTATATAAAGGTATATACAGTATAGGTATATATGTATGTATATATGTATATAAAGGTATATACAGTATAGGTATATATGTATGTATATATGTATATAAAGGTATATACAGTATAGGTATATATGTATGTATATAAAGGTATATACAGTATAGGTATATATGTATATAAAGGTATATACAGTATAGGTATATATGTATGTATATATGTATATAAAGGTATATACAGTATAGGTATATATGTATGTATATATGTATATAAAGGTATATACAGTATAGGTATATATGTATATAAAGGTATATACAGTATAGGTATATATGTATGTATATATGTATATAAAGGTATATACAGTATAGGTATATATGTATGTATATATGTATATAAAGGTATATACAGTACAGGCGTAATATGATCAAACTTTCTTGTTCTTGTCAAAAGTCTAGCAGCCGCATTTTGTACCAACTGTAATCTTTTAATGCTAGACATGGGGAGACCCGAAAATAATAGGTTACAGTAATCGAGACGAGACGTAACAAACGCATGGATAATGATCTCAGCGTCTTTAGTGGACAAAATGGAGCGAATTTTAGCGATATTACGGAGATGAAAGAAGGCCGTTTTAGTAACGCTTTTAATGTGTGACTCAAAGGAGAGAGTTGGGTGGAAGATAATACCCAGATTCTTTACCGAGTCACCTTGTTTTATTATTTGGTTGTCAAATGTTAAAGTTGTATTATTAAATAGAGGTCGGTGTCTAGCAGGACCGATAATCAGCATTTCCGTTTTTTTGGCGTTGAGTTGCAAAAAATTAGTGGACATCCAATCGGATCGAATCCTTAGCTAACAAAAGATTCACACTCTTTACCAATGACCACACATAACACCAAGTTACTGTTGCATTTTTCTTTTTAAAATAGATCATTCAATACAACATTGATCGATTAATAAATATAGATATTTACAGTATACCAATTCAAGGTAGAATAACTCCCTTTAATGTTGTAAACCAGCTTATTCAAATATTCATATAATGAAACAGTTAACCTGTAAACTGTTTGGTGTGTGTGTGCGTGTGTGTGTGTGTGTGTGCGTGCGTGTGTGTGTGTGTAAACCATTAAGAAAGATGGTGTCTTCTCCAGACAGCTTGAAGGCACAACAATTCCAACAAAGTGCAACTTTGGCACAGAACTTAAGTCAGCCTGCAATGCTTTCAGTGCATTTTTCATCCCAAATACCTAAAAGGTGAAGTTTCTCTTTTTCATTCACTCTACCAGAATACATTGGAATAAATGTATATTACTATATTCTTTCCCCCCCCCAAATAAAAACCCACCGCAAAAAAGTTAAAAAATCTGATAGGTAAAATTACAGAGCTGTTGGAGGATCCTCCGGCGGACTCTCATTCTCCTCCTTCTCACCCTTCTCACCCTTCTCCTCGTTCTCACCCTTCTCCTCCTTCTCCTCGTTCTCACCCTTCTCCTCCTTCTCCTCGTTCTCGCCCTTCTCGGCGTCGGTTTTCCGGCCTTCTGGATCAAAAACCTCCCTCATTTTGCCCAGGCAGATTTCCGTGGCGTACTCGGTCTCCTTGGAGAGCTGCGAGAGGCTGAGGAAGCCGTGGGGCAGGTCCTCCACCACCGTGAGGCTGACGGGCTGGCCCATGTCGCGCAGCTTCTTGGCGAACATCACAGAATCGTCCAATAGGGCGTCCAGAGCAGACGCCTGTGCAGAGAGCAAAATATATAAATACAGGAAGTGAGAAGGTTTCATCATCAATCAATGTTTATTTATATAGCCCTAAATCATGAGTGTCTCAAAGGACTGCACAAGCCACAACGACATCCTCGGTTCAGATCCCACATCAGGTCAAGGAAAAACTCAACCCAATGGGATGACAATGAGAAACCTTGGAGAGGACTGCAGATTATTATTTGTTATATATATATATATATATATATATATCCTATCTTGCCGATTGTATTGTACCATATGTCCCGGCAAGAAATCTGGGTTCAAAAGACTCCGGCTTATTAGTGATTCCTAAAGCCCAAAAAAAGTCTGCGGGCTATAGAGCGTTTTCCGTTCGGGCTCCAGAACTCTGGAATGCCCTCCCGGTAACAGTTGGAGATGCTACCTCAGTAGAAGCATTTAAGTCTCACCTTAAAACTCATCTGTATACTCTAGCCTTTAAATAAACCTCCTTTTTAGACCAGTTGATCTGCCGCTTCTTTTCTTTTTCCTCCTATGTCCCCCCCTCCCTTGTGGAGGGGGTCCGGTCCGATGACCATGGATGAAGTACTGGCTGTCCAGAGTCGAGACCCAGGATGGACCGCTCGTCGGGACCCAGGATGGACCGCTCGCCTGTGTATCGGTTGGGGACATCTCTACGCTGCTGATCCGCCTCCGCTTGGGATGGTTTCCTGTGGACGGGACTCTCGCTGCTGGCTTGGATCCG